>NW_024717144.1:0-12805 GCF_018991925.1 Homarus americanus | reverse complement strand
GTATTTATAATTAAAATAAAAAGTTGTGTTAATTTTTATTAGTTAATATGATATTATGTCATTTGTTGCCACCCAAAATTTTTCGATAATTTTATGGTAGCAATCAGTAGTTTTGATCATTCTAAAACACTTTTCTTCTATGGCATTTCTGTCACAAATTAAGTTCTGTATAAGTGAGATATTTTACATTTTAGTTGCTGGTTTGTTAACCAATCAGATCTTGGCATAGTCCATCTGTTAGGCTAGTATGGTTTAGATTAGGTTATATATTCTATACTGGTGCAATCAATACAGTATACTTATATACTAATGCAAATTAATTACATACACTGTACACTCTTGTCCTATATGTTCGTAAGAAATGTCAAATTTTCCCCTAAAATCAAAACTTTTTAATTTATAAATTTGTACCAAAAAATTTCAAACAATAGAATCAAATCTATATAACATTTTACATCCATCAAGCATAATTTCAACTTCCAAATGCTTGGTGGTAACAAGTGAAATTTTACCATTAATACTACATCATCCACAGAACAACTGTGGATAATATGAATCAAATATAAACACAGTACTCTGGTACTAAGGGACTCCACCACCACTACCCAATAATGGCTCAGTACAAGTTATGAAGGTGTTATTTGACTGTGCTGGCTGGCCAAATATCCAAAGGGTATTTGACCGTTAGCTGCAGAGATTGTCTATGATTTTAATGGGATTGTGGACAGGATGGCTGTGGGCATTATTACATTAGTCATTAATGCTTAATCATTATCTCCCTTGTGATACTCCAAGATGTCCCACTTCTCTTATGGACATATAATTGGGTTAGGTTAGATAAACATTTTTTAGTCTATACCTAAACTGTATCATAACTGTTAAACGTTGAGCTGTTGGTTAATAGATTTATAATTTATTCATGTTCTATCTTCCTTTACGTGTTCCTATCTCTACTGTGTTACAATAGTTTAAAGTTATCAATAAAATAATATGTAGTATATTCTGGGGCCACAAGAACCTTAGAACCTTCAAGATATTATATTATATTTATAATTTGTTAGTCAAATTGATACAGTAAAACCATTGCTAAATATATTGAATATTCATTATTGGCATACAATAATATGATATATAAGTGAGGGTAAAATAGTGCTATAAGCCGTGCCTATCCTGTTGCTCCTGCCAGCAGACCAACACACAGCAAGTCTCTTACCTTGTCCACAACTATTATAAGCCTCTCTCTCTTACACCACCATAATCCCTGCACACTTATCATTAATAGTAAAACACAAATGAGTCCTCACAACACAATATTACACCAATACAAACCAATTTTCTTCAGAATATTTTTCGATGCTGTGTTTGCATGGAGGAGGGCATGGCACACCACACCCTTCTTCCCAACCACACACACTTCCTCCTAACCACTCCCTCTTCCTCCCATCCACACCCTCTTCCTCCCATCCACATCCTCCCATCCACAAACACTACCTCCCATCCACACACCCAAAAGGTTGGGTGGATGGGAAGGGAGTTGGGTTGGAGGGGAGGTGGTGTAGGAGGAGGGTTGGGTGGGAGGGAGGGGGGGTGGGAGGGAGGGAGGGTAGGTGGGTGGGTGGGGGTGTTTGGGAGGGAGTGTTGGGTATAAGGAAAGGTGTGAGAGAGGGTGAGTGTATGGATGGGAGTGAGGGTGTGTGGGGGGGAGGTCCTCCCATACACACACCCTCACTCCCATCCATACACTCACCCTCTCACACACCCAACCTCCCACCTTTAATGTGTGTGGATGGGACTAAGGTTTTCTCATTTCTTTCAGATTGTGCGCCTCCGAGGTGAACGTGTGGCTGGTCGAGAACTCCTCCAAACAGGTAAAGTACTTATGACAATATATAATGTCTATATGCAAGTATTTATGAATGTTATGTTTTAAAGTTTTTTGTATTCCAGGTTTGTTTGTGTGGCTGACTGGACCTACAAGGTGCTTCTTGGAGGTAATAAAGGTAAAGTTTTTCAAGTTATAGTTGATAGCACTAACAGCACCGTAGTTAGACGTAGAATGCACAGTAGTAACTCCGCCTTGTTCAGTCGAACATGCCGGTCCCAAGCCCGGATAAAGGAGGAGGGCTACTGCAGTGTTGTATCTACCATTGCCACCTAACAAACTTACATTATAAATTGTTCTGAAAAAGGTAATATGTTCTGTCAGCAACAGAGAAAAAAATTACATATGTACTGTACATTGTGTACTATGTTTTTACATCTTTGTAGATAGGTAATACAAAATAAAGAATTGAATATACAGTATATTTTTTATTTTCATATGTATACACTACACATTTATTGCAATATACAATAACAGTCCAGAAGCTGATACAGAAATACAAAATATCCTTGGTCATATAGCCTGGTTTTATACCTGCACTGTCTAGGTACAGTATATATCAATTTACTGGCCATTCCTGCAGTCTTATGTTCTTAAACCTACATTACCAAATATTAGCACAGAAGAAAATCAGAAAACTTGTAATGATTGGCAACATCACTAGATATCTTTCTCCCGTGTCCCGTGAAATCACATTACAGTACCACTACCATTATTATTTCTCAGCAGATACATCAGTGATGGTGAGGCCGTCACATTACCAGCGGTTGTGGATTTCTCAATTCAACCTTTATATTGCAGACTCCACATAAGGTGAGTTTATTTCACTAGACCTTAAGGTTTTATAAAGTATCTTGTCAGGTTTTGGTCCTACACAAAATTTAGCTTTAGATAATAATGGAAGTCTTGTACTTTGTGAATAATTTTGGCCAGGCACAGTACAGATATATTTCTAAATTTACCCAAGTTACCAAGTCTTTAGGGGGCGGGGTGGGGGGAGGGGGGTTCATAAGTTGTTTATTACAATTTTACAAGATTTTTTCTTCTATATTTTCAGGTAAAACACTTCCATTCAGCAATTGGTGTGCAGTGTCCAGATTGTCAACATTTAGTAAGTAAAATTCTTACTGTACTTTACTTTCATTTACTGTATATATACAATACTTTCAAATTAATAGTATGTATGCAATCAAAAATGTTCCTTACGGTCATGGCCGATGAATTTCAAAATGAACACGAGACGTCCGTTCTCTCGGTAAGGTTGTCAAAATCCTTTATCCGAGGCGTCGGTGACTTAAATGCATTATTTGTGCCATCTGTGGGTATCTAGTAGTTTTGATTGCATGTACCCAATAGGGCATCACATGGGCATTAGTTTGTAACAGTTGTACGTACAATGAATGGCACTTTGATGTCAATTGGTGATAATTATATGTAATTAATGTATATATCATGTTCTAAGTTACCCAGAAGCCATCATGTGGGTGTATCGAAGTTGATCACTTTAGTTCATGTTTCAGGTATAGTTTACAGTTCTACTGTACTTGTGGTTTATTTAGATCATTATCATTCAACTTCGGAATATGAAACGTAAAGTTCATTCAATATTTATTTATTTATTTAGTTATACACAGACATTGTAGGAGTACAAACCATTACAAACACCTCCCAGTGCAAGTGCCTCTACCAGTGCAAGTGCCTCTACCAGTGCAAGTGCCTCCCCCGGTACAAGCCTCCCCCTTCAACGCCTCCCCCGGTACAAACGCCTCCCCCGGTACAAACGCCTCCCCCGGTACAAACGCCTCCCCCGGTACAAACGCCTCCCCCGGTACAAACGCCATCCCTCAACAAGCCACCAGAGGCCTTCCCACACTGAACAACAATTACATATTACACTTAATTTTACAAACCACTAAGAGAAATGGATCCGTGCGAGATATTCAAACCTCTCACAATCCGTTTGATTGATGTCCGTGTATCTCGTTGTACACCTTGCTGATACTTCACCTGTGGACGAAAAATATACAGTATTATAAAATGGAAATTTTTTTTGCAACCACAACAAAACTGTGACTACCACTGTAGTTAATAATGCTACTGTACATAATGTATCTTGCTATTTTTAATACTTTGTGTGGCTTTAATCAAGGTTCACTCCAACAGTTTTGAATGCATTAGTACAGTACTTTAAGTATTTTCTCAAGTTTCGCTAAATTATAACAAAAATATTTCCGTAATACTTAACTTTCACATTACACTATTCTTACAGTAGTGTACAGAACACCAATTCTGTTCTTTCTTAGTAAGGTGGTAGTCATCAAGGTGTGGGATGCTAGACAGTCGTGGTCACCTTGTTGTGTCTGGTCCATCTATCTTGTACACCAACCACCTGCAACATGATTATATTTGTTTTTAGATACTCTACATCTGAATTAATTAAGCTATTTTATAACACAACCAATACACAATATTGAGGTTAACTTGTACTGTATGTTCTTAAATGCACTATTTTAAGTAATATATCTAGTTTTGCTAAATTATATAAAAAAGGTTTCAGTAATACTTAACTTTTACATTACAGTACACTATTCTTAACAGTAGTGTACAGAACACCAATTCTGTTCTTTCTTAGTAAGGTGGTAGTCCTCAAGGTGTGGGATGCTAGACAGTCGTGGTCACCTTGTTGTGTCTGGTCCATCTATCTTGTACACCAACCACCTGCAACATGATCATATTTGTTTTTAGATACTCTACATCTGAATTAATTAAGCTATTTTATATCACAACCAATACACAATATTGAGGTTAACTTGTACTGTATGTTCTTAAATGCACTATTTTAAGTAATATATCAAGTTTTGCTAAATTATATAAAAAAGGTTTCAGTAATACTTAACTTTTACATTACAGTACACTATTCTTAACAGTAGTGTACAGAACACCAATTCTGTTCTTTCTTAGTAAGGTGGTAGTCCTCAAGGTGTGGGATGCTAGACAGTCGTGGTCACCTTGTTGTGTCTGGTCCATCTATCTTGTACACCAACCACCTGCAACATGATTATATTTGTTTTTAGATACTCTACATCTGAATTAATTAAGCTATTTTATATCACAACCAATACACAATATTGAGGTTAACTTGTACTGTATGTTCTTAAATGCACTATTTTAAGTAATATATCAAGTTTTGCTAAATTATATAAAAAAGGTTTCAGTAATACTTAACTTTTACATTACAGTACACTATTCTTAACAGTAGTGTACAGAACACCAATTCTGTTCTTTCTTAGTAAGGTGGTAGTCCTCAAGGTGTGGGATGCTAGACAGTCGTGGTCACCTTGTTGTGTCTGGTCCATCTATCTTGTACACCAACCACCTGCAACATGATTATATTTGTTTTTAGATACTCTACATCTGAATTAATTAAGCTATTTTATATCACAACCAATACACAATATTGAGGTTAACTTGTACTGTATGTTCTTAAATGCACTATTTTAAGTAATATATCAAGTTTTGCTAAATTATATAAAAAAGGTTTCAGTAATACTTAACTTTTACATTGCAGTACACTATTCTTACAGTAGTGTACAGAACACCAATTCTGTTCTTTCTTAGTAAGGTGGTAGTCCTCAAGGTGTGGGATGCTAGACAGCCGTGGTCACCTTGTTGTGTCTGATCCATCTATCTTGTACACCAACCACCTGCAACATGGTTTGGATTTAGATCAATCTTAATTAGCCTTAATGTATTACTACCAATACACAACATTTACTCCAGAATTTCTTGGAATCTAAACTTGCATTCTTATATATATGTGATATATCCATACACTCAAACACCCTCCTATATCACCTTACACAGGAGCATTGTCCTTCTCCCTTTTGGCTGCAGCAGTCTTCATCTAGGCATCATCCCCCACATGCCTTCATAGTACATGCTATTTTTTGCATCACATTTTTAACATGCACTCCATTCACCATTGCTTGAGCACACCACCATCCATGCATGAGCGCCCCCACTGTACGAGCGCCCGTCCACTATACGAGGCACCCACCCCCACTGTACGAGCGCCCGTCCACTATACGAGGCCCCCACCCCCACTGCACGAGGCCCCACCCCCATTGTACGAGCGCCCCTGCACTGTACGAGCGCCCCTCCACCGCCCAATGCTCCTCCTTTCCTACCCTTCACACAAAGTAAGTTCCTCCTCTCGAGTCTTACTTCCATTAGTTTTTGGGGATGGCCATACTAAGGTACATAAGTAATTTACCTAAGAAGGCTTAAGTAACATGCTGGGTGTTACATCTTGCTCAAGGTGTCGGTCACTTCCTCTACATTGGCATTCACGTACGTCAGCTGTCACCTGCAACATGTTTAAAGTTGTAATTTATGTACAATGAAGATTAAACATACAATTTCCATCTACCACCAGACTATATGTACTTATACTATCCCCAATTGTTTATTTAAATACCTTATCTACAAAAGATCTTATTTTAAGTTGCATTAGTGTTTTAGTTTTCTTGATACCTCAACAACTAACATTTAGCACAACAATAGTATAGCCAATCATAACAAGCCTTCATCACCAATACTGCTACACTACTAAATCTCTCCACACTGCTTCATACACAACAGTTTACCACTGTTCACTTACTGAATCCTCCCTCCCTTCCTCCCACCCCTCAAGCCCCCTTAGGTATTCCCCTTGACAACTTGGTCACATTTAGCTTGAATGAAAAACTTTACCAACACACCTGCTCACCCCATATGCCAACACACAAGCCATATTGTCCCCCCCCCACCCTAATTACAACAAGCCACACCCACACAATGTTTAATGATTTCACAAGTCCCACAAGCTTCCCTTGCCTAAATAAAACTCCGTAAGTTGACTTTACCTGTTCTGGCATTTTAAGTTATTTCTCCTTAGGTTCAGTATGATGTTACTTCTGGCCAGCTTAACCTGAGGAGAAAGTCAGTACAGTACACGATTAGATTTTGAAAAGGAAACTGCAAAGTACGCAAGCTATTGATTTTTAATAATTTAAACAAGTGAAATTTTTTCTAGCTTAACTTTCTGAATTCATGATCAGTTAACTTATCGCAAATTTTAAGTTACATTCTTTAATATATTTGTTATCCAATATATAAACTATATAATAGGTAACTTAATATTAATTTGGGTTAGTCTAGATTAGTTACATTTAATCTGTTAGGCTGATTAGGTTAGTTAATTTGTTAGTTAAAACCCACCTACTAACAACCAGCTTTACTTACTATTAATCACATTACTACTACTAATGCTCACTAATACTGTAACTAATTGGCATTTAGTCCTGTACATTTTTATAGCACTTTATTAAGCTTTCCCAAATCTCTACAGCTAATCTTAATTTGACTCCCAGCTCAGTTTATCTAGACAGTCCACACAGCTCTCCAGAGCCCATTGTAAAATTGCAGTTTCGTCGAATATGCCCTCGTAGTTTAGAAATTCGTTTATCCTGTGTATTTTGGGTCGATTCAATGAAATGTGGCCTTTATTTCCAGGGGAAAGCACCCTCTTTAGAATTATATCCCCCCCCCCAAAAAAAAAGCATGGAAATCTTTAAAACTCCTTTCTGACATTCTTTGCTCCCTGGTTAAAATGGTGTTAGAAATACTCCAATAAGGAGATCTAAAGGTTGGGGATGGTTAAAAGTCAGGCGTGTACTGGCCGAAACTGCAATAATACCGAGCCCTCCAACACACACACAGTCCTCCAACGCGCACACACACAGTCCTCCAACACACACACACAGTCCTCCAACACACACACACAGTCCTCCAACACACACACACAGTCCTCCAACACACACACACACAGTCCTCCAACACACACACACACACCCCACCCACCCCACACCCACAGTCCTCCAACACACACACACACACACAGTCCTCCAACACACACACACACACACACACACACACACACAGTCCTCCAACACACACACACCTGATCCTCCAACACACACACACACACACACACACACAGTCCTCCAACACACAGTCCTCAACACACACAGTCTCCAACACACACACAGTCCTCAACACACAGTCCTCCAACACACACACACACAGTCCTCCAACACACACACACACACAGTCCTCCAACACACACACACACACACAGTCCTCCAACACACACACACAGTCCTCCAAGCACACACACACACAGTCCTCCACACACACACACACAGTCCTCCCACACACACACACACACACACAGTCCTCCCACACACACACACCACCACACACAGTCCTCCCACACACACACACACACACACACAGTCCTCCCACACACACCACACACACACAGTCCTCCACACACACACACACACACACACAGTCCAACACACACACACACACAGTCTCCAACACACACACACACACACACACAGTCCTCCAAAACCACACACAAACACAATCCTCCAAAACCTCACACACACACACTCACACACACACACACACACACACACACACACACACTCACTCACACACACAGTCCTCCAGAGCTCTACAACACACACAGTTCTCCAGAGCCCTCCAACACACACACACAGTCCTCCAGAGCCCTCCAACATTCACAGTCAGCCAGGTCCCACACACACACCCTCCACTGCCCAGTGTAGGAGCACAGTGTTGAGTGGTTTATGGGCTGACCATAATAGCTAAGATAATATATAAGTAACTTAACTGATGAGGCTGAAGTAACATGCTGGGTGTTAAGTCTTGCTCAAGGTTCTGTCACTTCTCCATTGGCCTTCAAGTACACCAGCTGTCACCTGCAACATGCTTAAAGTTGTAATTTACGTAGAATGAAAATTAAACTTGCAACTTCCATCTACCACTACACCACGTGTACTCACTGTCCCCAACTGTTTACATAAACCATTACCTCCACACTAAAACTATAGCATTTTTAGATCTCATGGTGTTGTCCCGACCTCCGTAAAGTGTCATTAATGCAAGAACGAATGTAAGTGTCGTCAAGACCAACACATGTGGTAACTCCAGCGAGAACCAGGCCAATAAGGTACGAAATAAGGGATTCCAACATATGGCGAGAGTCGGTTAGATTAGGTCCGGTTTATGTTTTTATAGGGTTTTTTTTTTGCATTTTTCATTCGCCGAGCCAATATTTTTTTCGGGAAACACCTCACCAAAAAAATCTATAAAAAACGACAAATTTCCGACGGAAATGGAGGTCATAACCGATCTAAACACAAATACGCTAATATTATTTTGTTTTACTTTCTAATTGTTGTGTGCACATACAAATGGACCTTTTTACACCAGGAGACAACCAAGGAACCTCCAGGTTACGTTACGTTGTTAGGTTAGTTATGGTGCTTTTTGGTTGTTGACCAATGGGTTTTTCCGATTGTAAAATCCATGGTTGTCCACTTTTAAAAAATTACCAGGACCTTAATGTTACGGGATTTAATATATACTGTATTCTGAAACGTCTCGCCCTCTAGCCTAGCCCCGCCCCGCCCGGCTCACTACCTCACCTCATCTTGCCCGGCTCCCTGCCTCGCCTCGCCTCGCCTCGCCCCGCCCCAAGCCCGGCTCCCTACCTCACCTCACCTTGCCCGGCTCCCTACCTCACCTCGCCTCGCCCCTTCCCTCGCCTCGCCCCCTACCTCACCAAGCCCGGCTCCCTACCTCACCTCACCTTGCCCGGCTCCCTACACTCCTGCTCCGGGTTCTCCTCGCTCCGCCCCCCCCACCTCACTGCCTGGCTCCTTGACTCACCCCCTTCACCCTGCCTCCGCCTGGCTCCCCATCTGCCTCCCCGCCCGGCTCGTCTCCATCCCCGCCCTGCCCGCTCGGCTCCTCCCTCCCCTGCCCCCGCCTTACCCAGACTGGCTGGCTCCTCCCTCCTTCCCTCCCTCCTTCCTTCCTCCTCCCTGACTCCCCACCCTGCCTTGCTGCCCGGGTTCCTCACCTCACCTGCCCGGCTCTCTGCCCTCAATCTCTGCCCGGCTCCCTCCTCCCTTGCCCTCACCCCTGCCTGGCTCCTCCTCTTGCCTCACCCTGCCCGGCTCCCTCCTCCTCCTCCCTCCCGACTCCCACTCCCGCCTGGCCAAGTCTGGTTCCCCACCTCACCCCGTCTCCAGCCTCGCCCGCCTGGCTCCTCTGTCTCACCCCGCCCGGCTCCTCCTCCTCCTCCCTCACCCTGCCCGGCTGGCTCCTCCTTTCCCACGCCTCACCCTGCCTGGCTGGCTCTCCTCCCACGCCTCACCCTGCCTGGCTCCTTCCTCACTCCCCGCCCGGCCTGCTCCTCGGCCTCACACCCCTGCCTGCCTCCTCCTCGCCTCACCCCGCCCGGCTCCCTCGCCTCACCCCGCCCGGCTCCCTCCCTCCCTCGCCTCGCCCCGCCCGGCTAGAACCCGTAATAAATTGTTTCAACTCCCAGAAATCGTAGCTAAAGAGAAAGCAAAGAACTAGCCAGTAAAAATACATCTTGATTCCGCCAAAAATACTTCTATTTGTGTTAAATCTAGTGAATGCGGCGCAGTTGTCAATGGTGAATACAGTGGTGGTGATGAACTGCGCAGTTGTTGAGTTATGACCACCCGGCTCCCCCATAAGTGTGTTGGGCTTCGAAGCAAGAAATAAAAAATAAATAAAACGGTAATCTAACCCAATCTGGTCATTGTACTCGCTTACTGGTTAATTATTACCTAAATACTGATGAACGGTTTACGCTCGTTACTCACTACCGGCTCATAGTTTAGGCTCGTTTGTCATGACTCATTTGGCGGTATATTTGCCTAAAACATTAAGAAATTACTGGTTAGACGTTAGAGAGCCACTTAATATAATATTAATGTATTTGTTTAAGCTGCACAGTAGGTACCATGGGCCTTAGAGCCCAGTGAAACTTGGGGATACGACCCTATGAGGCAAGTGAACTGTAACAACCGGCCGGCAAGTTTTGGACTTAAATCAGCATTTATTACGCCATAATTAAGTAGGCCTATATTAAACACTACCCAAAAGAATAACCATTTCTCTTGGCCATTTTGACTGTAGGCAGTCGGGCAAAAAATTTACACGTATATAAAGGAGACTAGAGGAGCGGCGCTTACCTGCCTGTCAGCTGCAGTCAGTGAGTGGCGAGTGGTCGGTGAGGAAAGAGACGAAGGCGAGTTAGTCGAGGCCTTATATGTCAAGGTTCACAGTGACGTCACGAAGCTTCACTGAAGCATTTTTTTGCTTCATTGAAGCATTTGAAGCTTCGAACTTGTATATACGTTAAAATACGTAAAAACGTCAAATTTGTGGCCCGATTTCACTTTTCATTACCTTTAAGGGAATAATACAACGAAAACAGTGTCCCAGAAGGAAAAGAAAAGCAAAAACAAAGCAAAACGGCTCTGTGAGCGGCAGTTTTTGGAATAACTATTATATTTAATCACAGAAAACGGAGCAGATATTTAATCATAGAAAACGGAGGAGGAGTAACTATTATATTTAATCACAAAATGGAGGGGTAACTATTATATTTAATCACAAAATGGAGGGGTAACTATTATATTTAATCACAAAATGGAGGGGTAACTATTATATTTAATCACAAAATGGAGGGGTAACTATTATATTTAATCACAAAATGGAGGGGTAACTATTATATTTAATCACACATAACGGAGCAGGGGTAACTATTATATTTAATCAGTGTTCAGTCGCAGCCAATATATTAAATATTGACCTCATAGATAATTTTTCTATTCAACTTGTTTATATGTTGAGAGTCTCGGTCTGTCCTTCACTGCCGCCAACAGTAGTGAAGTAGTTGGGTTGGTTGGTGATACAGAGATGAACCATTAGCTCAGAGGTTAAGAGTACTGCTTACTGTTCATGGTGGTCATATACTCCTATTGGTATTATTTCTGGTTATGTGTGTATTCTTAGCCCTTATCAGCCGCTTTAACAAGAGTTTTATTGTGTATATAATGTGCTTTATTTATTAACAGCTTTTAGGAGAATTACAATATTGAAAACGATCGTATTTTTATTATTTATTAACAATGTCATTATTTTATGCTGTCAGTCCATTAATTTACACATGACGTCTCAAAAAGGTTAAACAGGGACAATTTCAACAGTTTATTGATCTTTATTGGGAATTTATCACATGTTCAGGAAAAATACATCATGGATACTAGAGTTGAGCACTTGGAGGCTTTATTAATACATTACACCATAAAACAAGAGAAACAATATTTGTAATACAATAAAGTACACATTAGGGTGTGAACTACACATACAAGATTATTATATAGTACATAATGTAATAGACCTAAGAGGGTGACACAAGATGTCTGGGGTCAGGTTGTATGAGGGTGATTAATCTAAAGTTTATTCACTGAAATTTTAATATTTAGAAAAACTTTTTCTTTTAACAAAAAACGAAGCTACTGTAGTTTGTGGTCTACAGAGCTGGAGCTACTGTAGTATGTGCTCTACAGAGCTGGAGCTACTGTGGTCTACAGAGCTGGTGCTACTGTGGTATGTGGTCTACAGAGCTGGAGCTACTGTAGTATGTGCTCTACAGAGCTGGAGCTACTGTGGTCTACAGAGCTGGTGCTACTGTGGTATGTGGTCTACAGAGCTGGTGCTACTGTGGTATGTGCTCTACAGAGCTGGAGCTACAGTGGTCTACAGAGCTGGTGCTACTGTAGCCTCCTGTCACATTGGTGGTGTTGGTGATGTAGCCTCTTGTCATCTGGTGGTGGTGCCTCAGTCGTAGGGTGGTGGTGGTGCCTCAGTCATCTGGTGGTCGTGGTGGTCAACTGGTGGTGGTAGTGCCTCAGTCATCTGGTGGTGGTGGTTGGTGCTTCAGTCATCTGGTGGTGGTGGTGGTGG
>NW_024717143.1:0-16891 GCF_018991925.1 Homarus americanus | reverse complement strand
CAAGCCGCCATGTATTGCTACGCCGACATTCCCAATACATCTCCGACACTCCTGTGCCACACCTCCCGGGACACCCCAGGTACACCTTGACACCCCAGGTCACCTTCTGATACTCCCAGGTATACCGCTGGACACTCCTAGGTACACCTGACACTCCCAGGTATCTCCGATACTCCCAGGTATACCTCTGACACTCCTGGTACCTCTGACACTCCCTGGTTCACCTCTGACATCCCAGGTACACTTCTCTGACACCCCTGGTACACCTTCTGACACTCCCAGGTACACCTCTGGCACCCCCAGGTACACAGCCGACACTGCCAGGTACAACTCTGACAGTCCATGCACACCTCTGTGACACTTCCAGGTACATCCCTCAGACACCCCAGGTACACCTCTGAGACACCCTGTGTACACCCTGACACTTCCAGGTACACCCCTGACACTCCCAGGTACACTTCTGACACTCCCAGGTACACCCTGATACTCCTGGTATACCTCTGGCACCCCAGGTACACTGCAGACACTCCCAGGTTCACTGCTGACACTCCCAGGCTACCCCTGACACTCCCAGGTACACCTCTGACACACGCAGGTACACCTCAGACACCCCAGGTACACCTCTGACACTTCCAGGTACACCCCTGACACTCTCAGGAACACCTCTGACACCCCAGGCACACACCTCTGACACTTGGTAGTACACCTCTCACACTCCTGTACACCTCTGACACTGAGGTACAACTCTGATACTACAGGTACACCTCTGATACTCCCAGGTATACTCTGACACTCCCAGGTACACCGCTACACTCCCAGGTGCACCGCTGACACTCCCAGGTACACTGCTGACACTCACAGGTTCACCCCTGACACTCCCAGGTACACCTATGACACTGCAGGGTACAACTCGGACACTCCCAGGTACACCTCTGACACTCCCTGGCAAGGCCTTGACACTCCCAGGTACACTCTGATATTCCCAGGTACACCTCCCACACTCCCAGGTACATCTCTGACACTCCCAGGTACACCTCTGACACTCCTTGTATACCTCCATACTCCCAGGTACACCTCTGACACTCCTGGTGCTCCTCTGACACACCCAGGTACACCTGAGACACTCCCAGGTACACTCCTGACACTCCCAGGTACACCCCTGACACCCCAGGTACACCACTGACACTCCCAGGTACACCTCCCTGGACACACCCAGGTACTCCTCTGACACTCCCCGGTACACACCTGACACTCCCAGGTACACACTGACACTCTGGTGGTACACTCTCTGACACCTCCCAGGTACACCCTCTGACACTCCCAGGTACAACTCTGACACTCTCAGGTACACCTCAGACACTCCGCACACCTCAGACACTCCCAGGTACACCTCAGACACTCCCAGTTGCACCTCTGGACACTCCCATGTACACCTCTGACACTCCCAGGTACACCTCTGACACTCCCAGGAATACCTCAGCATACTCCCAGTTGCTCCTCCGACACTCCCAGTTACATCTCCGACACTCCCAGTTACACCCCTGACACTCCCAGGTACACCTCTGACACTCCTGGGTACACCTCTGGCACTCCCAGGTACACCCTGACACCCCAGGTACCCACTGACAATCCCTGGTACACCCTGACACTCTGTGTACACGTCCAACACTCCCAGTTACACCTCTGACACTCCCAGGTACACCTCTACACTCCCAGGTACACCTGCTGACACTGCCAGGTATACCTCAGACACTGCCAGGTACACCTCAGACACTCCCAGGTCACCCTGTGACACTCCCATGCACACCTCTGACACTCCCAGGTACAATTCCCTGACACCCCAGGCATACCTCAGACACTCACAGGCACACCTCTGACACTCCCAGGACACCTTCAGACACTCACAGGTACACCGCTGACACCCCAGGTACACATCTGACACCTCTGTTCACCTCTGACACTCCAAGCACACTCAGACACTCCCAGGTACACCTTAGACACTCCCAGGTACACCTCTGACACTTGCAGGTACATCTCTGGACACTCCTGGACACACCCCTGACACTCTCAGGTACACCTCTGACACTTCCCAGGTGCTCTCTGACACTCCCGGACACACCACACTCCCAGGTACACCTCTCATACACTCCCAAGTATACCTCAGACATTCCCATGCACACCTCTGACACTCCCAGGTATACCTCTGACACCCCAGGTACCCACTGACAATCCTGGTACACCTCTCTGACACTCCCAGGTACACGTGCAACACTCCCAGGTACACCTCTGATCCCTAGGTACACCGCTGACACTCCCAGGTACACCGCTGACACTGCCAGGTACACTCAGACACTGCCAGGTACACCCTTGACACCCTGTACACCACTGACACTCCCAGGTACACCTTCTGGCACTCCCAGGTACACCTCTGACACTTCCAGGCACTCTGACACTACCAGGTACACCTCAGACACTCCTAGGTACACCTCCGACACTCCCATGCACACCTCTGACACTCCCAGGTACACCTCTGACCCTCCCAGGTATAGCTCTCAGACACTCACAGGCACACCTCTGACACTCCCAGGTCACCCCTCAGACATTCCCAGGCACACCTCTACACTCCTGGCACCTCAGACATTCCTACATACACCTCTGACACTCCCAGGTACACCTCTGACACTCCCAGGTACATTCTCTGACACTCCCAGGTACACCCCTGACACTCCAGGTACACCTCTGACACTCCCAGGTACACCTCAGACATTTCCAGGTACACTACTGACACTCCTGGCACCTACTGACACTCCCAGGTACACTCTGTGACACTCCCAGGTACACCTCTGGCACTCCCAGGTACATCTCGACACCCAGGTACAACACTTACACTCCCAGCTACACCTCAGACACTCAGGCATACCCCCAGACACTCCCAGGTACACTCCCTGCAGACACTCCAGGTACTACCCTCAGACATTCTACCACTGACACTCCCAGGTACACCACTGACACTCATGAACACCTCCTGGCTCTCCCAGGTACACTCTCTGGACACCCTGGTACAAATACATACTCCCAGGTGCACGCGCCGGACACTCCCGTGTACACTTTCAGACACTCCCAGGTACACCTCAGACACTCAGGTACACTCTGACACTCCTAGGTACACCTCCGATACTCCCAGGTATACCCCTGACACTCCTCAGGTACCCGCTGACACTGCCAGGTACACATCTGACACTCATGTGACACCTCAGACACTCCCAGGTACACATCAGACACTCCCAGGTACACATGACATACAGGTACACCCCTGACACTCCCAGGTACACCTAGTGACACTCGCAGGTACAACTCTGACACACTCCCAGGTACACCTCTGACACTCGTACACCCCTGACACTCCCAGGTACACCCTCTGACACTCTGGGTACACCTCTGGCACCCCAGGTCACCTTGTAATTACAGGCACACCTCTGACACTCCCAGGTACACCTCAGACACTCACAGGTACACCAGCTGACACTCCCAGGTACACATCTGACACCTCTGTTCTCCTCTGACACTCCAAGGTACACCTCTGACACTCCCAGGTACACCTTTTAGACACTCCTGGTGCCACCTCTGGACACTCCCAGGTACACTCTGACACTCCCAGGTACACCTCTGACACTCCTCCCAGTTACACCTCTGACACTCCCAGGTGCTCCTCTGACACTCTTCTGGTACACACCTGACACTCCAGTGCGCACCTCATACACTCCTTGCTACCTCAGACATTCCCACGTACACCTCTGACACTCCCGTGCCACCTCTGACACTCCCGGGTTCCTCCACTGACAATCCCTGGTACACCTCTGACACTCCCAGGCACACGTCCAACACCCCAGGTACACCTCTGACACTCCTAGGTACACCGCTGACACTCCCAGGTACACCGCTGACACTGCCAGGTACACCTAGACACTGCCAGGTAAACCTCAGACACTCCCAGGTACACCACTGACACTCCCCAGGTACACCCTGGCACTCCCAGGCACACCACTGTCACTCCCAGGTACACCTCTGACACACTCCCAGGTACACCTCTGGACACTCCCAGGTACGCCCCTGACACTCCCAGGTACACCTCTGACACCTGAGGTACTCCTCTGACTTCCCAGGTACTCTCTGACACTCCCAGGTACACCTCTGACACTTCTGCACACTCTGACACTCCCAGGTCACCTCTGACAATTGGTGTCTCTCTGACACTCCCGGGTACACACCGACACTCCCAGGTACACCACTGAAACTCCCAGGTACACCTTCCTGCACACCCAGGTACACCTCTGACACTCCCAGGTACAACTCTGACACTCCCAGGTACACCTCTCAGACACTCCCAGTACACTTCATGACACTCCCAGGTACACCTCAGACACTCCCAGTTGCACCTCTGACACTCCCAGGTACACCTCCGACACTTCCAGTTACACCCCTGACACTCCCAGGTACACCTCTGACACTCCCAGGTTCACCTCTGGCATTCCCAGGTACACCCTGACACTCCCGGGTACACCTCTGACACTCCCAGGTACTCACTGACAATCCCTGGTACACCTCTGACACTCCTGTGTACATCGTCCAACACTTCCCAGGTACACCTGTGACACATCCAGGTACACAGCTGACACTCCCAGGTACACCGCTGACACTGCCAGGTACACCTCAGACACTGCCAGGTACACCTCAGACACTCCCATGCACACCTCTGACAATCCCAGGTACACCTCTGACACTCCCAGGAATACCTCAGACACTCACAGGCACACCTCTGACACTGCCAGGTACACCTCACACACTCCAGGTACACCTCTGACACTCCCAGGCACATCTGACACTCCCGGTACACCACTGACACTCCCAGGTACACCTCACACCTCTGGTTCTCCTCTGACACTCCCAGGTACACCCTGCACACTCCCAGGTACACCTTAGAAACTCCCAGGCACCTCTGACACTCCCAGGTATCTCTACACTCCCAGGTACACCCTGACACTCCCAGGTACACCTCTGACACTCCCAGGTACACCACTGACACTCCCAGGTACAGCTTCAGACACTCCTGTGTACACCTCCGACACTCCCAGTTACACCCTACATACTCCCAGTTACCCCTGACATCCTTGTACACATCTGACACTCCCAGGTACACCTCTGACACTCCCGGTACACCTCTGACACTCCCAGGTACACCTCTGACACTCCCAGGTACTCCACTGACATTCCTGGTACACCTCTGACACTCGGTACACGTTCAACACTCCGGTACACCTCTGACACTCCCAGGTACATCTCTGACACTCCCAGGTACACCTCTGACACTGCCAGGTACACCTCCGACAATGCCAGGTACACCTGTGACACTCCCAGTGTACACTTGACAATGCCAGGTACACCTCTGACACTCCAGGTACATCTCTGACACTCAGGTACACCTCTGACACTGCCAGGTACACTCGACAATGCCAGGTACACCTCTCTGACATTCCCAGTTACACCTCCGGACACTCCCAGTTACACCCCTGACACTCCCAGGTACACCTCTGACACTCCCAGGTACACCTCTGATACTCCCAGGTATACCTCTGACACTCCCAGGTACTCCTCTTGACACTCCCTGGTTCACCTCTGACACCCCCAGGCACACCTCTGACACTCCCTGGTACACCTCTGACACTCCCAGGTACACCTCTGGCACTCCCAGGTACACAGCTGACACTGCCAGGTACAACTCTGACAGTCCATGTACACCTCAGACACTTCCAGGTACACCTCAGACACTCCCAGGTACACTTCAGACACTCCCCAGGTACAACCCCTGTCACTTCGGCACCCTGACACTCCCAGGTACACCTCTGACACTCCGGTACACTTCTGATACTCCGGAGTATACCTCTGGCACTCCCAGGCACACCGCTGGCACTCCCGGTTCACCGCTGACACCTCCAGGTACACCCTGACACTCCCAGGTACACCCTCCCTGACACTCTCAGAACACCTCTGACACTCCCAGGTACACCTCCTGACACTCCCAGGTACACCTCTGACACTCCCCAGGTACAACCCTGACACTCCCGGTGACAAACTGATACCCCAGGTACCTCTGATACCCCAGGTATCACCTCTGACACTCCCGTACACACTGCTGACACTCCCAGGTACACCGCTGACACTCCCAGGTACACTGCTGACACTCACAGGTACACCCCTGACACTCCCAGGTACACCTATGACACTCGCAGGTACACCTCAGACACTCCCAGGTACACCTCTGACACTCCTGGCACCCTGACACTTCCAGGCCACACCCCTGACACTCCCGTACACCTCTGACACTCCCAGGTACAGCTCAGACACTCCCAGGTACACCTCTCTGACACTTTGTCACCCCTGACACTTTCAGGTACACCGCTGACACTCCCAGGTACACCGCAGACACTGCAAGGTAAACCCCTGACACTCCCAGGTACACCTCTGACACACGCAGGTACACCTCAGACACTCCCAGGTACATCTCTGACACTTCGAGGTACACCCCTGACACTCTCAGGAACACCTCCGACACTCCCAGGTACATCTCTGACACACCCAGGTACACCTCTGACACTCCCAGGTACACCTCTGACACTCCCAGGTACAACTCTGATACTCCCAGGTACACCTCTGATACTCCCAGGTGTACCTCTGACACTCCCAGGTACACCGCTGACCCTCCCAGGTACACCGCTGACACTCCCTGGTACACCGCTGACACTCACAGGTACACCCCTGACACTCCCAGGTACACCTCGGACACTCGCAGGTACACCTCAGACACTCCCAGATGCCTCCCGTGCTCCCAGGTACCTCTGTTGCTCCCAGGTACTCCTCAGACACTCCCAGGTACACATCAGACACTCCCAGATACACCTCAGACACTCCCAGGTACACCTCTGACACTTCCAGGTACTCCTCTGTCGCTTCCAGGTACACCTCTGATACTCCCAGGTACACCTCTGGTACTCCCAGGTACACCCCTGACACTCCCAGGTACACCTCTGACACTCCCAAGTGTTCCTCTGACACTCCCTGGTACTAACCTGACACTCCCAGGTACACCTCATACACTCCCAGGTACACCTCAGACATTCCCAGGTACACTACTGACACTCCCAGGTACACCACTGACACTCCCATGTACACCTCTGGCACTCCCAGGTACATCTCTGACACTTCCAGGTACAACGCCTACACTCCCAGGTACACCTCAGACACTCCCAGGTACACCTCAGACACTCCCAGGTACACCTCAGACACTCCCAGGTACACCTCTGACACTCCCAGGTACACCTCCGATACTCCCAGGTATACCCATGACACTCCCAGGTACACCGCTGACACTGCCAGGTACACATCTGACACTCCATGTACACCTCAGACACTCCCAGGTACACATCAGACACTCCCAGATACGCCTCAGAAACTCCCAGGTACACCTCTGACACTTCCAGGTACTCCTCTGACGCTTCCAGGTACACCTCTGACACTCCCAGGTACACCAATGACACTACCAGGTACACCTTGACACTCAGAGTTACTCCTCTGACGCTCCCAGGTACTCCTCTGACACTCCCAGGTACACCTCTGACACTCTCAGGTACACCTCTGACACTCCCAGGTACACCGCTGACACTCCCAGGTACTCCTCTGTCACTCCCTGGTACACACCTGACACTCACAGGTACACCACTGACACTCCCAGGTACACCTCTGGCACTCCCAGGTACACCTCTGACACTTCCAGGTACAACTCTGACACGACCAGGTACACCTGAGACACTCCCAGGTACACCTCAGACACTCCCAGGTACACATCAGACACTCCCAGTTGCACCTCTGAAACTCCCAGGTACACCTCTGACACTCCCAGGTACACCTCTGACACTCCCAGGTACACCTCTGACACTCCCAGGTACTCCACTGACATTCCCTGGTACACCTCTGACACTCCCAGGTACACGTCCAACACTCCCAGGTACAACTCTGACACTCCCAGGTACATCTCTGACACTCCCAGGTACACCTCTGACACTCCCAGGCACACCTCCGACAATGCCAGGTACACCTCTGACACTCCCAGGTACACCTCAGACACTCCCAGGTACACCTCTGACACTCTCAGGTACATCTCTGATACTCCCAGGTACACCTCTGACACTGCCAGGTACACCTCCGACAATGCCAGGTACACCTCTGACATTCCCAGTTACACCTCCGACACTCCCAGTTACACCCGTGACACTTCCAGGTATACCTCTGACACTCCCATGTACTCCTCTCACACTCCCAGTTACACCTCTGACACTCCCTGGTACACCTCTGACACTCCCAGGTACACCTCTTGCACTCCCAGGTACACCGCTGACACTGCCAGGTACAACTCTGACAGTCCATGTACACCTCAGACACTTCCAGGTACACCTCAGACACTCCCAGGTACACCTCAGACATCTCCCAGGTTCACTCCTGACACTTCCAGGTACACCCCTGACACTCCCAGGTACACCTCTGACACTCCCAGGCACACCTCTGATACTCCCAGGTATACCTCTGGCACTCCCAGGTACACCGATGACACTCCCAGGTACACCGCTGACACTGCCAGGTACACCGATGACACTCCAAGTACACCTCAGACAATCCCAGGTACACCCCTGACACTTCCAGATACACCGCTGACACTCCCAGGTACACCTCTGACACTCCCAGGTACACCTCAGACAATCCCAGGTACACCCCTGACACCTTCCAGGTACACCGCTGACACTCCCAGGTACACCGCAGACACTGCAAGGTAAACCCCTGACACTCCCAGGTACACCTCTGACACACGCAGGTACACCTCAGACACTCCCAGGTACATCTCTGACACTTCGAGGTACACCCCTGACACTCTCAGGAACACCTCCGACACTCCCAGGTACATCTCTGACACACCCAGGTACACCTCTGACACTCCCAGGTACACCTCTGACACTCCCAGGTACAACTCTGATACTCCCAGGTACACCTCTGATACTCCCAGGTGTACCTCTGACACTCCCAGGTACACCGCTGACCCTCCCAGGTACACCGCTGACACTCCCTGGTACACCGCTGACACTCACAGGTACACCCCTGACACTCCCAGGTACACCTCGGACACTCGCAGGTACACCTCAGACACTCCCAGGTACACCTCTGACACTCCCAGGTACATCTCTGACACTCCCAGGTACACCCCTGACACTCCCACACCTCAGCACTCCCAGGTACACCTCTGACACTTCCAGGTACAACTCTGACTACCAGGTACACCTCAGACACTCCCAGGTGCACCTCAGACACTGCCAGGTACACACCTCCAGACACTCACAGATTACACCTCTGACACTCCCAGGTACTCCACTGACAATCCCTGGTACACCTCTGACACTCCCAGGTACAACCCCACACCCCAGTGTGCACACCCCAGACACCTCTGGCACACCTCAAACACCCAGGTACACTCAGACACCCCAGCTGCACTCTGACACCCCAGGCACACCTCTGACACTCCCAAGCACACCTCTGACACTCCCAGGCACAATTTCAGACACTCCAGTTACCTCCGACACTCTGTGCCACACCTCCTGACACCCCAGTTACACCCCTGATTCTCCCAGCAGGCACCTCTGCACCCCTGCACACCCTCTGCATTCCCAGGCACACCCCACACCCCTGTGCCACCTCTGACACTCCCCAGGTACTCCACTGGACAATCCCCACACCTCTGACACCCCTGGTGTCACGTCCAACACCCCAGGCACACCTCCTGACACCTGTGCACACAGAGACACCCCAGGCACACCACACACCGCCAGGCACACCCCAGACACCGCCAGGCACACCCCACACAGGCACACCCCAGACACCTCATGCACACCCCTGACACCTAGGCACACCCCTGACACCCCAGGCATACCCCCAAACACTCAAGAGGCACACCTCTGACACCCCAGGCACACCTCCTCAGACGCCCAGGCACACCTCTGACAATTCCCAGGCACACATCTGACACCCCTGGCACACCACTGACACTCCCCAGGCACACCCCCACACTCCTCTGCTCCCTCCCCTCTGATACTCCCCAGGCACACCTCAGACACCCCAGGCACACCTTAGACACTCCCCAGGCACACCTCTGACACCCCAGGCACATCTCAAACCAGGCACACCCCCTGACACTCCCCAGGCACACACCTCTGACACCCCAGGTGCTCCTCTATCCCCCAGCACACACCTGACACCCCAGGTTCAATTCTCATACACCCCAGGCACACCTCAGACATTCCCACGCACACCTCTGACACTCCCCAGGCACACCTCTGACACTCCCAGGCACATCCTGACACTGCACACCCCTGATTCTCCCAGGCACACCTCTGACACTCCCCTGCCTTTCCTCTGACATTCCCTGCACACACCTGACACCCCTGGTGTGCCAATTTACACACTCCAGGCACACGTCAGACATTCCCAGGCACACCACTGACACTCCCAGGCACACTCACTGACACCCCTATGTACACCTCTGGCACTCCCAGGCACATCCTGACACTTGCAGAAACAATTACACTTGCAAGTACACCCCAGACACTCCCAGGTACAATTCCCAGACAATTCCAGGCACACCTCAGACACCCCAGTAGTGCACACCCACACCCCAGTGCCACCTCCGATGGCACCCAGGCATACCCCTGACACTCCCAGGCACACTGCTGACACTGCCAGGCACACATCTGACACTCCATGCACACCCCAGACACACCAGGCACACATCAGGACACTCCCAGACACACCCTCAGACACTCCCCAGGCACACCTGACACTTCCAGGCACCTCTGACCCCTTCCAGGTGCACCCTGACACTCCCAGGCACACCAATGACACTACCAGGCACACCTCCTTGACACTCAGAGTTACTCCTCTGACGCCTCGCAGGCACTCCTCTGACACCCCAGGCACACCCCACACCTCAGGCACACCTCTGGCACCCCAGGCACACCCCACACACTTCCAGGCACAACTTCACACGCATCCAGGCACACCTGGAGACACCCCTGTGCCACCTGAGACACCCCAGGTGCACTTTAGGACACTCCCAGCTGCACCTCCTGAAACTCCCAGGTACACCTCTGACACTCCTTGTACACCTCTGACACTCCCAGGTACACCTCAGACACTCCCAGTTACACCTCCTGACACTCCCAGCACCTGACACTCCCAGTTCACACCCCCTGACACTCCCAGGCACACCTCTGACACCCCCAGGCACAACCTGACACTCCTTGCACACCCCTGACACCCCAGGCAGGCACACCTCTGACACTCCCAGGCACACCGCTGACACCCCAGGTACTCCACCCTGACATTCCTGGCACACCCTGGACACTCCAGGTTCACGTCCAACACTCCCACGCACACCTCTGACACCCCAGGCACATCCTGACACCCCAGGCACACCCCCACACTCACAGGCACACCCCTGACACTCCCAGGCATGGATCTGACACTCCCTGGCACACCACTGACACTCCCAGGCACACCTCTTACACCCCTCTGGTCTCCTCCTCTGACACCCCAGGCACACCAGACACTTGTGCACACCTTAGACACCCCAGGTACACCTTCACACTTGGTGTTGATCTCTGAAAACCCCAGCCACACCCCTGACACTTGTCTCTGACACTCCCAGGTGCTCCTCTGACATTCCCTGGCACACACTGACACTCCCAGGTTCACCCCATACACTCCCTGGCACACCCCAGACTTCCCCACGCACACCCCCCTGACACTCCCAGGCACACCTTCTGACACTCCCAGGCACATCTCTGACACCCCCAGGCACACCCTGACTCCTCCCCAGTACACCTCCACACTCCCAAGTTTTCTCTGACATTCCCTGGGTACACACCTGACACTCCCCAGGTACACCCCCATACACCCCAGGCACACGCCAGACATTCCCAGGCACACCACTGACACCCCAGGCACACTACTGACACCCCATGCACACCTCTGGCAATCCCAGGCACATCCCTGACACCTACAGGCACAACACCACACTTGCACACCTCAGACACTCCAGCACACCCCAGACACCCCAGGCACACCCCAGACACCCCAGGCACACCTTGGACACCCCCAGGCACACCTGATACACCCAGGCATGCCCTGACACTCCCAGGCACACCGCCGACACCGCCAGGCACACATCTGACACTCCATGCACACCCCAGACACTCCCCAGGCACACACCAGACACTCCCAGATACACCCCAGACACTCCCAGGCACACCTCTGACACTTCCAGGTACCCCTCTGACGCTTCCAGACACACCTCTGACACCCCAGGCACACCAATGACACTACCACAGGCACATTCTCTGACACCAGAGTTACTCCCTCTGACGCTCGCAGGCACTCCTCTGACACTCCCAGGCACACCCTGACACTCCCCAGGTACACCTCTGACACTCCCAGGCACACCGCTGACACCCCAGGTACCCCTCTGACACCCCTGGCATACACCTGACACTCACAGGCACACCACTGACACTCCCCAGGCACACCTCTGGCACCCCAGGCACACCTCTGACACTTCCAGGCACAACCTGACACGACCAGGCACACCTGAGACACCTGGTGGGCACACCTGAGACACTCCCAGGCACACCCAGGACACTCCCAGCTGCACTTCCAAACCCCAGGCACACCTCTGACACTCCCAGGCACACTGACACCCCAGGCACACCCTGGTGACACTCCCAGTTACACCTCCGACACTCCCAGTTACACCTCCGACACTCCTGTGCCACACCCCCCTGACACCCCAGGCACACCTCCTGACACCCCAGGCACACCTCTGACACCCCAGGCACACCCCTGACACTTGGTGCACACCCTGACACCCCAGGTACACCCTGGACACTCCCCAGGCACTCCACTGACATTCCCTGGCACACCTCTGACACTCCCAGGCACACGTCCAACACCAATGCACACCCTCTGACACTCCCAGGCACCCCTGACACTCCCCAGGTACACTGACACCACAGGCACACCTCCGACAAATGCCACAGGTATACCTCTGACATTCCCAGTTGCCTCCAACACTCCCAGTTACACCCCTGACACTCCCCAGGCATACCTCTGACACTCCCAGGTACTCCTCTGATTCTCCCTGGTTCACCTCTGACACTCCCAGGCACACCTCTGACACTCCCCTGCACTCTGACACACCCAGGTACACCTCTGCACCCCAGGCATTAATCAGCTGACACTGCCAGGTACAACTCTGACAGTCCATGCACACCCTGTACACTTCCAGGCACACCCTCAGACACTTGCACACCTCAGACATCTCCCAGCCCAGGCACATCCCTGACACCCAGGCACAACACCACACACTCCCAGGCACACCTCAGACACCCCAGGCACACCTCAGACACTCCCCAGGCACACCCCAGACACTCCCAGGTACACCTTTGACACCCCAGGCACCTCCTGATACACCCAGGTATACCCCCTGACACCCCAGGTACACCGCTGACACTGCCAGGCACACTGACACCCATGTACACCCCAGACACTCCCCAGGCACACATCAGACACTCCCAGATACACACCCCTCAGACACTCCCAGGCACACCTCTGACACTTCCAGGTACTCCTCTGACGCTTCCAGGTACACCTCTGACACTCCCAGGCACACCAATGACACTACCAGGCACACCTCTGACACTCAGAGTTACTCTCTGACGCTCTGCAGGTACTCTGACACTCCCCAGGTACACTCTGACACTCCCAGGCACACCTCTGACACCCCAGGCACACCGCTGACACTCCCAGGTACTCCCTCTGACACCTGGTATACACCTGACACCTCACAGGCACACCACTGACACCCAGGCACACCTCTGGCACCCCAGGCACACCTCTGACACTCCAGGCACAACTCTGACACCAGGCACACCTGAGACACTCCCCAGGCACACCTGAGACACTCCCAGGCACACCTTAGACACTCCCAGTTGCACCTCTGAAACTCCCAGGTACACCTCTGACACTCCCAGGCACACCTCTGACACTCCCAGGCACTCTAGTCCCCAGTCACACCTCCTGACACTCCCAGTTACACCTCCGACACTCCCCAGTTACACCCCTGACACCTGGTACACCTCTGACACTCCCAGGCACACCTCTGACACTCCCAGGCACCCCCTGACACTCCCCAGGTACACCTCTGACACTCCCAGGTACACCTCTGACACTCCCAGGCACCACTGACATTCCCTGTACACCTCTGACACTCCCAGGCACACGTCCAACACCCCACGCACACCTCTGACACTCCCAGGCACATCTCGACACCCCAGGTCACACCTCTGACACGCCAGGTACACCTCCGACAATGCCAGGCATACCTCTGACATTCTGTGCCACACCTCCAACACTCCCAGTTACACCTGACACTCCCAGGCATACCCTCTGACACCCCAGGTACTCCTCTGATCTCCCTGTCTACACCTCTGACACTCCAGGGCACACCTCTGACACCCCTGGCACACCTCTGACACACCCAGGCACACCTCTGGCACCCCAGGCACACCGCTGACACTGCCAGGCACAACCTGACAGTCCATGCACACCTCAGACACTCCAGCACACCTCAGACACCCCAGGCACACCTCAGACATCTCAGGCACACCCCTGACATTCCAGGTACACCCTGACACCTCAGGCACACTCTGACACCCCAGGCACACCTCTGATACTCCCCAGAATACCTCTGGCACTCCAGGTACACGCTGACACTCGCACACTGCTGACACTGCTGTACACCTCTGACACTCCATGTACACCCCAGACACTCAAAGTTACCCCCTGACACTTCCAGGCACACCGCTGACACTCAGGTACACTGCTGACACCGCAGGCACACCCCTGACACCCCAGGCACACCTCTGACACACGCAGGCACACCCCCAGACACCCCAGGCACACCCCTGACACTCCAGGTACACCTCTGACACTCTCAGAACACCTCCGACACCCCATGTACACCCCAGACACTTCCAGGCACACCTCAGACACTCCCAGGCACACCTCAGACATCTCCCCAGGCACACCTCCACACTTCCAGGCACACTGACACCCCAGGCACACCTCTGCACCCCAGGCACCTCTGATACCCCCAGGCATACCTTTCACCCCAGGCACACCGCTGACACTACACCGCTGACACTGCCGGGCACACCCTCAGACACTCCCAGGCACACCCCTGACACTCCCAGGCACACGCTGACACTCCTGCGCACACCTCTGGACACTCCCCAGGCACACGTCCAACACTCCCAGGCACACCTCTGACACTCCCCAGGCACATAGAGGACACCCCAGGCACACCGCTGACACTGCCAGGCACACCCCAGACACCGCCAGGCACACCCTAGACACTCCCCAGGCACACCTCAGACACCCCATGCACACCTCTGACACTCCCAGGCACACCTCTGACACTCCCCAGGTATACCTCAGACACTCACAGCACACCTCTGACACTCCAGGCACACCTCAGACACTCACAGGCACACTCTGACACTTGTACACACTCTGACACCCCTGTACACCACTGACACTCCCAGGCACACCTCTTACACTCTCTGGTTCTCCCCTGACACCCCAGGCACACCTCAGACACCCCAGGCACACCTAGACACTCCCCAGGTACACCTCTGACACTCCCCAGGCACATCTCTGACACCCCAGGTACACCCCTGACACTCCCAGGCACACCTCTGACACTCCCAGGTGCCCTCTGACATTCCCTGCACACACCTGACACTCCCAGGTTCACCCTCATACACCCCAGGCACACCTCCAGACATTCCCACGCACACCCCTGACACCCCAGGCACCCTCTGACACTCTGCACATCTCTGACACTCCCAGGTAAACCCTGATTCTCCTGGCACACCCCTGACACTCCCCAAGTTTTCCTCTGACATTCCCCTGGACACACCTGACATCTGGTACACCTCAGACACCCCAGGCACACCTTAGACACTCCCCAGGCACACCTCTGACACCCCAGGCACATCTCTGACACCCCAGGCACACCCCGACACCCCAGGCACACCTCTGACACCACAGGTGCCCTCTGACACCCCTGGCACACACCTGACACCCCAGGCACACCCTCATACACCCCAGGCACACCCAGACATTCCCACGCACACCTCTGACACCCCAGGCACACCCTGACATTCCCAGGCACATCTCTGACACCCAGGCACACCCCTGACTCTCCAGGCACACCTCTGACACCCCAAGTGTTCCTCTGACACCCCTGGCACACACCTGACACCCCAGGCACACCCCCATACACCCCAGGCACACGTCAGACATTCCCGGCACACCACTGACACCCCAGGTCCACCACTGACACTCCCATGTACACCTCTGGCACTCCCAGTACATCTCTGACACTCCCAGGCACAACACTTACACCCCAGGCACACCCCAGACACCCCAGGCACACCTCAGACACTCCCAGGCACACCTCAGACACTCGCACACCTCTGACACCCCAGGTACAACTCCGATACTCCCAGGTATACCCTGACACTCCCAGGCACACCGCTGACACTGCCAGGTACACATCTGACACCATGCACACCCCAGACACCTCAGGCACACACCAGACACTCCCAGATACACCTCAGACACTCCTGGCACACCTCTGACACTTCCAGGTACCCCTCTGACGCTTCCAGGCACACCT
>NW_024717142.1:0-26528 GCF_018991925.1 Homarus americanus | reverse complement strand
GTGTTGTTCTTCTTGGGATGACGCACCACCTGCCTCTTCACTGACGTCGTCATCATCATCATCTACCATCTCCTCGTTAGTCACATCAGGATCTCTGATCATCTCCAGGATGTCGTCGTTGGTGGTCTCGGAGAAGCCTGGAACTGTAACAGTCTGCGCAGCTTCTCTGGCAAGGTCCACTGCTACTGCAACAATCTGAACCTCACCAGTCACAGATTGACTCCTCCTCTCACCTGGTATTCCATGCAACACATGTCTCCATGCGTGACGAATTGTAGCAATAGACAGCTGATCCCATGACTCCACCAAGAAGTCCACAGCTTTCTTGATGTTAAATACTCTCCAGAATTGTTTGAACAGTATTTTTTGCTGTGCCAACTGTTGATCCTCATCTTCTTCGCTCTTGCTATCGGTGGTGGTGTCACTCACTTTGCGCAACTCTTCCCTGGTGTTGGTGTAGTCGTTCAGGAGCTGGAATTTTTTCGTAGAGAATGCAGCTTTTACATTACAGATTAACTCTTGGTCCATGGGCTGTAATATAGACGGAGTGTTGGGAGGAAGGAAGACCACTTTTACGTTGGGGTGATGATCTAACAGTAGGGGCGAGTGTCCTGGTGCGTTGTCCAGCAGCAACACAATCTTGAATGGCACATTCTGTTGCTCACAGAATTTCTTTACATCGGGAACAAAATAGTCATCAAACCAGGAGAGGGACAGTGTAGAGAACATCCACGCCTTACGTGCGGTCAGCCAGTGGACATTTAGCTTGGTCATGTCCATGGTTTTGTAGGCGTGCGGCTTGCGTGCTGTGTGGATCACCGATAACTTGAGCTTACTGGTACCGGAGGCATTGGTGGTAAACAGGACGGTGATGCGCTCCTTCTGCAACTTCCGGCCCCGAATCTTGCTGGCATTCTTTACAACGAAGGACTTCGAAGGACTTGGAAGGTAGCTTTTTCCAGAAAAGACCAGATTCGTCCATGTTAAACACCTGGTCGTCGGCGTACTGTCCTTCCTCCATAATCTCACGTAAAAACGGAGGAAATTCCCTAGCCGCAGCACGGTCAGCACTCGCTTCTTCACCACCAATGTTTATATTGGTGATCTTGTTCCGGATCTTAAACCTCTGTAACCACCCAGAGGAAGCATTAAAGGGTATATAAAAGGAACAGTGTGAGCAGTTTTTTTCAACTTTTAATTGAATTAATTTATTATTTCCAGGGTATTCAAGGTACCAGCAAACCAACTCATTACCATATTCTGTGGGATGACAATGATATGACAATGGATGATATACAGATGCTAACCTACAGTTTATGCCATCTGTACTTTCGTTGTACAAGATCTGTCTCCCTTCCAAGCCCTGCGTACTATGCTCATTTGGCTGCTTTCAGGTAAATGTCTATGATTGTTTACATATATATATATCTCAGGAGAGTATTGAAATTTTCTTAGTTTTCAAGCCACTTATTGCTTAATACGGGGTGGAAGTAATCAAGGGTTAACACACACCGGACATTTATTTTCCTTTTTCTTGTGCCTTCCATTCATTCATGCAGACTGCTGCTTCCTGGATATCTATTCCTTTCATTTATATGTCCTTCACTCTATCTATCTGAATCATATAGTTTTTCCTTGACTCCAAGAGATCACCATAGTTGATCAATGCATGCAACTGGGGTAAGCATTACTAATATATTTTATGTTATTATTTTCTGTATAATGTATATCCATAATATAAATATATATAATGGAATGTGTGCTCTTTTACAGTAACATACATACAGTATGTATAGCCACCAGCTTATGCAAGTTAAAATCTCTAAATATTTACCCTAAGCACATTTTATTAAGATATTTTTTAGAATAATTTATAAATTACCACAGGCATGGGTGTACTGTGGAGGGACTGTTTCACCCCTCCTTTCCCTTCACCTTTGTTAATGAAGGGGTTTTTGTCAGATCATCTTAATTTAACATGCCAAAGTTCCCTGTTCAAAAGGATGATTTCACGGTGTCCTGCCATAATGAAAAATTTCTGTTTCACGTGGTGATAATTGGATGATATATGTTAAGTACCATTTGTAAAGATATGGTAGAAACAGAAAGAAGGTTGTGTTGATCAACCAATTAAAAAAGAAAAGTTGTTAACAGGTGATATGCTGATTAGTGGTGTTGAATGCATTAAAAAATCAGTACAGTAGTTCAGTCAGGGAAAGGTGTTCCTATACCCCCTGTGATAACCCCAGTCAAGATGTTACAGTCAAAAGCATAACTCGGGAATCTGAAGAAATCACAAGTGTGGGGGGGGGTGGTGTTATGGGGATTGAGGAGGGTAAGGGAGTTTGGGGGGGGGGGATGGGAGAGGGTTATTGGGTTACTTGTGGAGTTACAATGCAGTATTTATTAACTTTTTGATGGTCATGGAAGAGAATACTTGTTCTATATTTGAGAGGCGTTGTTGGTCAAGAATGTGTATTAAGTATACACATCCTGCAGTTTTGGGCTTCACTATTATGCAAAATAAATGGGAATTGTTTTATTGTTTTTTGAAACCGTCTTATTTTTTTTGAGTGGTAGTGATATCGATAATGAAGCCACGTGTGATGAAAGTGATTTGACGCACAGACCTGGATTACATTCAGGGAAGTACTAGTAGTGAAAGTGAAGAAAATATGTAAGGGGATAAGGAAAATGAGGAACTATATGTGACTCAGTGTGAAGGTGATGATCAAGATTGGGTTCAAGGACCTTCTTGGCATCAGCATTAGGAGAAGTAGTGAGATTGGGCCAACTAAAAAAAAAGAAGCGGGAAGACACCATTGTCTCGCCGTTCTCTCTCTCTCTCTCTCCATGTAATCATGAGCATCAACCAACCCTATGCTCCTCACCTGCCTCTGAAACCCCCCTTCTCAACACAGGCATAAGCATTTTATCTCGACGCTCTCCCTTACTCCGCTCACCCACACCTGGTTCATCTTATGACCCTACACCCACCCCCTGGGCCTGCCTCTCCTGCAGGGATGGATGACACAAACAGCGATGATGACCCAGATGACCCCCAGCCCACACGTTGCCACCCTGCCACTCATAAATAGAGTACTGGACCACTGACCTGGTACAGACTGCCACTTCAATGTTTCACAAATTACTCTCAGTAAACAGTTTCACAAATATTTTACATTTGCTCCACGTCTATGATAATCTAGAGGGGTACAGTGACTCGACGAAGAAAATCCGCTATGTTTGACAACCTACATGAGAAATTCAGGACCCTCTTCTATCTATACTACCAGAATATTTGTATTCGTAGAAGTATAGTGCTGTGTCGAGGCAGTATCAGTTTCCACCCAAGCGACACCATTTTGGCCTGAAGTTGTTTGTGATGTGTGATTGCAAGATGAGCTACATCCAAGATATTATGTACATGAGGGCACTACTGATACAACACTTGATCCTATCACTGGCCATTCTGGGGGGACAGGGTAGTGTTTTTCCAGTACAGGTACTTACATGACAACAAAGACCAGGGCTTGTGGGACATGCAGAGCCAAGCGTATTGCTATGCCATACCTCCCCAACAAAAAAGAAAGGAGTGATGGCCAAGTCATCCTTAGGAAAGCACACTAATGCCTTTCAATATAATGGTGTAATAAGAAGGGTGTTCATTTGATGTCTACTGTCCACCTTTGTGCTGAGCCATAACATACACAAGGCAACAAAACAATACGAGATGAAACCCGAGTGTTCTTTTTTATAATATAACCATGAGACTTGGAGATAAATCAGATGCAATGATCTCTAGTGTAAAAAGTGCCTGGAAAACAACGAAATGGTATAAGAAAATGTTTTTCCATCTCCTGGACATGTTATTATTAAAATGCACACATACTATACCAACAAGTGAAGGGAAAGAAATTCACTGACCACACCATTCACATCCTCAAGCAACTTCTGGCTGTCTACCACCAACTGTGTGAGCCACAGTCCATCCACTCCCAGAAACACATCAAAGCCTTAATGCCTCCCAGTTTGCTCAAATCCCGGACTGTATCCTTCCTACAGCATCAATGAGACACCCAACGAGAAAATGCCATGGCTATGTATGCACATTCAACAAAGCAACCTCAGGTGTACAAGGAAACATTTTACATGTGTTTGATGTGCAGCCACCACCATGTGTCTTACCGTGTTTTAAAGTGTATCACACTTGAAATGTGAAATTCAAATAGTGTTCAAGTATAGAAATAAGTGCCCAAGTATGTGGAAAAATGATGCATGTTGTGAAGAATAGCGAGGGTGCACCATTTGAAAACATTGTGCTTCCCCATCTGGAGTACTCAAACCCTGTCTGGTCCCCGAGATATGCTAGGAACTGTCAGTTGGTTGAAAATGTTCAAAGGAGGGCCACCAGACTGGTGCCTGCACTTCGGCACCTCAGCTACCCTGAGAGATTGGAGCGCCTGAACTTGCCTAGCTTATACTACAGACGGGCAAGGGGGGACCTAATTGAAGTGTATAAGCATCTCAGGGGGCACTACTCAGTCGAGTGTCCTTACTTGAAGCTGGCGGACACTCGCCCCACAAGGGGTCACAGCTCAAGATTGAAGAAGCTGCAGGTCCAGAAAACTGTGAGGGCAAACTTTTTCGGCGTGAGAGTTGTGAACTCTTGGAACAATCTACCAGAGAGTGTTGTGACGGCACCGAGTGTGAGCTCTTTCAAGACCAGACTTGACCAACACTGGAGCAGGTTCAGGTACATTCAGGAGCTGGTGCATGCCCAGTACTTGCCAACAGTGTGAAACAAAGGCGTGACCGATCGCCCAAGCGACTAACGAGCCGATCATTTGGTGAAGAGGATAAAAGAAAAAGAAAAGTAACAGACGTGACCGATCGCCCAAGCGGCTAACGAGCCAATCAGTGGTGAAGAGGATAAACGTAAAAAGTAAAATCACAGCACAACCACCAAGAAACCATGAGATACATTAGATTGATAGATATTTTGAATATAATATGACTAATGTTGTATCGGTTTGAATTATATATGTGACGTTGTACTGTATTCACTAGAATACTTACCAAAACCATGCTCATGTCTGCAGATGAATACAACAGCTGACTCTAACCTCGACTTTTTCTTCCTTCAGTTAAAGATAATTAATTTATATGAATAAAGAATAAGATGCTAAAATAAAGGTACCTATGGTACTTATTTCCCTATCTACCTACTTAATTATTTATCTACCTACTACTTAATTATTTATCTACCTTCTACCTAGCTTTCATACCTACCCAACTACTTACTTACTTACCTACCAACATATCTGCTTACTTACCTATATACTGACCTCACAACCTACTTACCGGTATCTTCTTATTTCCTATCTCTATTCACTTACCTGCAGATTTACTTCCCTAACCACCTACTCACTTATATATCCCGAACTATCTGTTTACTCATCTAACTACCTACCGTCTTTCCAATCTGCTTACAACACCTTCTTTACCCATCTACACACTTACCCAACTACCTACCTGTCACTACTTACTATAACAATCACTACTTAATCCTACTTACTATGTCTGTTGCTTGTTATTTAATTCTTCCATACATCAGGTTTCCTTTGCAGTAAATACATATAATGTATACAGTTGCAGTAATTTTAGTGTTAATATACTCTCTCTTATTACCAGGGCAAAAGTACACATCTCAGAATTGTCTGAAAGGGATGGAGATGGTATGACTCAGGAAGAAATTAAGTGTGTTGCTACAGTTGAACAGAAAAATGCACTCTCAAGCAAGTTATATTATGTGTAGTAAATCAAATGGTGTGTACTAGAATTTATTTTCCATGTAGACTGGCATATAAGAGGTTTCTGAATTGTTGGGAGGATTTATTTTTAGGTGACTGTTCCTATAATGAATCTTTCATGTGGTGCATCTATGCATATACAAGATAGGAATTATATCTTGCTGTCTTTAGGAAGATAAATGTTGTACTCGGTGAAAAGGTGTACCTGTAGTATAAGGTACAAAATGCATCTGAGGATACAGGTTCTTTTGTGCAGTAATCACAAAAATAGTTGTCTGTATTAAATCTTAGAATTATGTAATTGCAGTTGAAAGGGTTTCATTTTTTTTATACCATGCCAAGAGGATAGTTGTCTTAGGAATACTGTACTGCATAGTATATTTCTTATTTGGAGTTAAGCTTACTGTAGATTTAGAGGAAAATGTATTGGTTCTTTTGCATGTTGACAATTTAAGTTTTATGTTATATTTAATGAGTGGACAAAGCTTTATGTAACTATGCTGATGTTCATAATATTTCAGAAGATTTAAGAGAAATTAAAAAAAATGGACTGGAGACCATTTTTGTTTCAGTTTTATAGCAGGATTGCATTTAAATGCCAGTTTACTATGGTTTTTCTTTTAATATTTATTGGGAAGATATGGAAATATGATAAATAACAATGTTTCTAAAAATCATAATTTTTACTTATTCCTCTTATTTACAAATGTTTTTTACAGAACCAGAATTAAGGTATTCACTTAATTGAAAACTCTTTTAAAAATAATATAAATGCTTTGCTGTTCTGATTTATTGGTGCTAAGTTAGGAAATGCTTGCTGTGCTCTGGCAATATCTCCTTAAACTTACAGGAAAAGACAAATGTGCTTTGAGATTCAAAATTCTGCATTTTCCACCTTATAAAACAAATTTTTTCCCTAGAAATGTCTCCAAAACTCACCCTGTATCTTTCATGTCAAAGGATAACCCTATGGGGATGAGGATCCCCACTAAAACCGAGACCATAATATTTAAGGACCCTAGCCCAAGTTAACCAGCTACCTAATTAAACATACCTATGTGAGAGAACTTATATCTTGCCTGAATAATAAAGTAAATTGGGTGGAGGAATAGCACTACTATTTAGGTTTTTCTAAGAATAAAGTAAAGAAAGATGCCACTCTTGGCACATGCACTGCTACCATCTTTGTTCACATCAGGTTGCTTGGTGTAGTCTGTTGTTTTATAGGCAATAATAACATTAATGTATAATTATAGTCCATGCTCACTAATAAGAAAGACCAGCAGCAAATGTACTATTTTTGCATTAATAATATTAATACATTTGTACCTTGCTAATTTGACAACTTCAGATCTCTACCCTATTTGAACTATCTCTTGGATACAAATTAACTGAAGTGTGGCCAAAATTCTTTGTGCCTTGCATAATTCATGTGCTGTTACAGTCGGTATTAATGAAAAAAAAAATTCTTAACATTATATTGAAATGGTTCATATGGAGTGATACTAACACTAAGGGTATTTATGTATACAGTACAACCAGTTTTTATGTCTCTGTTGGCTCATGACTTCATGGAAAATTACAGGCTGTTTTGTGTGAGCCTAAAGGTGCATCCACACGTGTGTACAATTTGTCGCTAACATGTGATCAAAATGAGGCACAGGGTTCCAACTGGTAGGGTGCGGCTGCGTGCATTAGATCCGTGTTTCTTCTTGTTGATCACATGTTGGCAACCAAATGTATGCACGTGTGAACACACCTTTAATAAAACATTATTTTTTCACATAACATACAAGTATGGCATGTAACACTAATATATTTATGTACTGTATACAGAACTACAACCAGCTGTTGCTTTTATTGTAGGGCTGGATAATACTAATGCCTAAATATTTAGGCTTGTTGCTAGGCTGCTTGCTTCATGGAAAAGTACCATATTGTATTGTGCTGTGGCAGAAATATGTACAGGTGCTCCCCGACTTACAACGGGGTTAGGGACCCAAATCCAGGTCGTAAGTCCGATTGGTCTTAAGTCCGACATAGATAAAAAAAAAAAAAAAAATCTACAATGAAATACAGTACAGTAAAAGTAATAAATAATGAGGACTGGATACAGTACAGTAAAAGTAATAAATAATGAGGAATGGATACAGCGTGACTGAGCACTTACCTTTAATGTAGTCAGCTGAATGCACATGGGGCCCCCATAATTTTCTATTTACAGGATACATGGAGACTATATTAATTGGATGAAGCAGAGGAGGAGACAGGGCTGGGTGGGTCATCAATGTCGCTTTCTTCAGACAGGTTTATGTACTGTGGAAACTTGCTGGTGAAGGTATTGGATCATCTTGAGGGAGTGAAGAGGCAGCACTGGTGGGACGTGAGGAGACAGCACTGGGGGACTTCTTAAAATAGATGTCCAATTTAGACTGCACAGTTTGTTTTTTCTTTTCATTATAAATTTCTCTGTAGCAAGTAAGTGCATCTTGGATCATTCTGTCAACTTTGGCATAACGCTCATAATTTTTTTCCATGCCATCAAACATTTGCATTCCTTTATTAATTGTAGCCAATACCTCTGCTATTTGTTTCACTGAAAACTTTTTGGGGGGTGCAGGTTCTTCTACATTTTGTCTCTCTTCTTCCTCTGCAATTTTCTGTGCATCTAGTTCAATAACATCCTCGTTACTGAGCGCCTTCTGCTACACTTTCAACCAACTGTTCAACATCTTTATTATCAATTTCTAACTCCAGCTGTTTACCTAACTCCACTATCTTGTTACTAATATCCAAAATAACTTAATTTTCATTAAATCCTTTGAAACTGTTCACATATCTTTTCAGGATTTTCTTCCATATTCCATTCATGCAATGTTTTGTAACCTGATCCCATGCTGCACTAATGTTCTTTTCCATGACAAAACGTTGTACTCCTTCCAAAACTCTCTGAGCGTTTTCTCACCTTCAGTAGCAGCAACAGCCTGAGCGAAGGTCGTGTGTAAATAATACGCTTTAAAGGCAGCAATAGCACCTTGATCCATGGGTTGGATGATAGAGGTAGTGTTAGGTGGAATGTAGACTACCTTAACATCAGGGTGCATGTCGTCCAGGTGTGGTGGGTGTCCCGGAGCATTATCCAAAATCAGCAAAATCTTGAATGGAATCCGTTGTTGCAGACAATACTCCTTGGCTCGTGGAATGAAACAAGTCATGAACCAATCCTCAAACAGTGCTAAGGCCATACAAGCTTTCTTATTACTGCGATAAAACACTGGCAGTGTGTGCTTGCTGACATGTTTAAAAGCCCTGGGGTTCTCTGAATGATAGATCATGAAGGGTTTTAGCTTGAAACCAGCAACATTCCCCCCAACAGAAGTGTAATTCTGTCCTTGAATGCCTTGAATCCTAGCATTGTTTTTGCCTCTTTGTGGATGTATGTCCACTCAGGCATGCGCTTCCACAATAATCCAGTCTCATCCACATTGAATAATTGCTCAGGCAAATAATTCCCTTCCACAATCACTTCATCTAACTCCTCCTTAAAAGCTTCGGCAGCACCAACATCGGCACTAGCTGCCTCTCCACTCACCTTAACATTGTGTAGACTGTAGCGTTTTTTAAATCTATCAAACCACCCATGACTTCCTGTAAAGGTTTGATCACATTCATCTCCTGCCTGCTCCTTCAGGCTTTGGAACAGGCTTCTTGCTTTAGCCTGTGTGGTTAGAAGGCTTAAGGGTACACGCTTCTGTATCTGGTCTTCTATCCATATCACCAATAATTTTTCCATATCGTGAATAGGACCTTGTCTTTTCTTTGAAATTATAGTTCCCTTTATAGGTGTTGTTCCTTTCACTACATCACGAATACGTTCCTTGTCCCTCAGAATAGTGGATATGGTCGAGTGTGAGAAACCTAGGTCACGTGAGATTGTTGCTACAGTTTTTCCATTCTCATGCTGCGTTATTATCTTCATTTTCATGTCAAAAGTAATTGCCTGTCTCCTTTTCTTTGGAGCACCACCAGCACTTTCACTTTTAAACTTTCCAGTCATTATAAAGTCAATTAAATACGATAATAACGAAAGTTCACAGCGCAATCAGTATAGGATACGATAGCCAAACACCAAGTAAGCGCTCCACTGAGTGAGTGTACCCACGCGGCGACCCGAGCCGCGCTCTCGCCCTGGACAGAAACGTTTCGGTATAGAAAATGCGCGCGTCATTTGAAAATATTTTTGGTCACGACTGCCGCGGTCGTATGTCCCGACGGTCGTAAGGTCAGAGCAGGTCGTAAGTACCGATGGACGTAAGTCCAAGCAGTCATAAGTCAGGGAATATATATATATACAGATAGACCCCGACTTACGACAGGGTTAGGGACCCAAATCCAGGTCGTAAGTCCGACATAAATAAAAATTTTTCTTTTTTTCTTTTTTTAATAAATAATCTACAATGAAATACAGTACAGTAAAAATAATGAATAATGAGGAATGGATACAGTACAGTGAAAGTAATAAATAATAAGGAATGGTTACAGTGTGACTGAGCACTTACCTTTAATGTAGTCAGCTGAATGCACATGGGGCCCCCATCATTTTCTAATTATACATGGAGACTACATTAACTGGAAACGTTTCGGTATAGAAAATGCGTGTCATTTGAAGAAAAAAAACTTTTTTTTATTATATTTTTTTTTAAATAAAAAATCTGCGGCGGTCGTAAGTCCCGATGGTCGTAAGTCGGGGTCTGTCTGTATATGTATACAGTTAACCCTCACTTTACGCGGTTAATGTAACCCGGAGGGTACCGCGGAAAGCGAGAAACGCGTAAAGTGAATAACATAACATATGGGATTAATTGAAATGGAGTCCAGGCCGATCCCCAAACTCCACTTTTTGACGACACATAACTATGTTGTAGTAAAAATAACATCTTAATTTTATGATGGTACATGCACACAATTAATACTTAAGAGAAATAGAGAAATACAGTCGCCAAGTTAATGTCCATTCAAATAATGGACACACTCCCTCCCTCTCTCACACTACACTGCCGGCTCTTCCCTCTCTGAGAAATTTTTGGGGGAAAACCAGGTATAGTAATAAATAATACCTCAAACTAAAGTTAGGATAATATAATTGACATTGCTGGATTCCTTGTAAGACCAGGAATATTTTGAATATAAATGTCATATATTTTTCACAAAAGATAACATACTTACTCAGATTAAACATTACATCTAAAATTTGTATGTCTAATGCAAAATCTATGATGTTTATATTCAAAATGATCATCAAATTGTAAGAATTCCAGCAATGTAAATTATATTCTGGCCGGATAATTTGTATGAATTTTATGAGCTAAATTAAAAAAATTATACTTCACCGTGTAAAGGGGTACACCCACCGCGGAATGTGAGCATCCTGGGTTCTGGCAGGGCACCGCGTAAACATGGAAACACGGAATGTGGGACCGCGTAAAGTGAGGGTTGACTGTATATATTTCATTTGCCCAATAAACACGCGGACTTCTACAAACAATCAACACCTCAACCTACCAGGATTCGAACCCATGGCCCACGAGCCCATGACTGTGACCGGGGAATGCTAACCGTCATGAACGAACAGGGCACTGCTTTCATTCATGTTAGGAATAATAATCATCCCATTGCTTGGGAAAAAAGCTTAGAAGTATTCAAATCATCTTGTGTCACAGAAAGACTTCTGGTTGAAGCTAGTTTGATTAAGGAATTAAAATCAATAAACATTAGTGATGGTCAGTTAAAAACTGATAATATGTTACATAAATTTATTTGTCAGTGGCTCAAGGTTAAAAATGCTTTGAAAACCTTTGATCTAGATGTAGGATAGTTATTTAGTGGGTCCCTTATTTTTGACCTGACCTGACTAGTGACGTCGCCCCCTTCTCTTAAGCTCCTCTACGTGTGTGTTGGTGTGGGGATTAGTGGATGACATCATTATGACCTGACCTCATGTTTAATAAGGTCACCCTGTATATTTAAGCCTCTCTCTGTCCATGTAATCCAGTTGCCTCTGAAGATGTCTTGAATAAAGACGAAAGCTAAGGTGCTCCGTTGTTTCCCTTTTTCCCGTGTGATTTTATCAAGATATATATATATATATATATATATATATATATATATATATATATATATATATATATATATATATATATATATATATATATATATATATATATATATATATATACACACACACACACACACACAGTCAACCCTCGCTTTACGTGGTACCACTTTATGCGTTTACGCGGTACCTTGCCGAAACCGGAATGCTCACTTTCCGCGGTGCGTGTACCCTTTTACGCGGAGAGCGGCTGGCGGTTCTCTCGCGCCTCGCCATTTTTGGATCCAAACCTCCCGCCATCTGCCATGTTGTGTAAGCGGCGCGAGTAGGTTGCGCAGTGTATGTCTTTGTTGCGTTATATGACGTAGCGGACTGTGATTGGGCAAAGCATCCTTATCTCCCTCCCTGCTAGCTGTAATTGGTTTAATGTAGTACTATGACGTGCCCCGCCGCGGGAGCGTTCAAGCCCCTCGACCTACCACGTCAGTTACACCCCTCCAGGCTACACCGTGTATATCGGTATCCATTGTTCCATAAGAATGGCTTCCACCGGACCACCACCACAAAGAAACCTTGCATTACCTGGACCCAGCCGCCCTAAGCCAAAGAAGACACGACGTTCCTTAAGCTACGAGGTGAAGTACAAGATCATCCAAGAGTTGGAGAAAGGAACAAGACAGGTTGATTTGGCGCGCCAGCATGGTGTGAACGAATCTACGATCCGGACGATAAAGAAGGATGCAGCCAAGATAAAGAAGCACATGAACATCACAAAGTCTACAGGTGCTTCTATGATCAAGTATTTCCACAACCAGGTGCTTCTCAAGACGGAAAAATTACTTGTGAGCTACTTGGTGCGTCAGGCGCGACGGAACATGGCGGTGGACACGCGCTCAGTTAAGGAGTACGCACGTGAACTGTATGCTGCAGTGTCACGAAAGATGGGAATTACAGAGCCCAAACCCTTTAATGCTTCCTCTGGGTGGTTACAGAGGTTTAAGAAGAGAAACAAGATCACCAATATAAACATTGGTGGTGAAGAAGCTAGTGCTGACCGTGTTACGGCTAGGGAATTTCCTCCGTTTTTACGAGAGATTATGGAGGAAGGACAGTACACCGACGACCAGGTGTTTAACATGGACGAATCTGGTCTTTTTTGGAAAAAACTACCCTCCAAGACCTTCGTTGTGAAGAATGCCAGCAAGTGTCGGGGTCGGAAGTTGCAGAAGGAGCGCATCACCGTCCTGTTTACCACCAATGCCTCCGGTACCTGTAAGCTCAAGTTATCGGTGATCCACACAGCACGCAAGCCGCACGCCTACAAGAGCATGGACATGACCAAGCTAAATGTCCACTGGCTGATCGCACGTAAGGTGTGGATGTTCTCTACACTGTCCCTCTCCTGGTTTGATGACTGTTTCGTTCCCGATGTGAAGAAATTCTGTGAGCAACAGAATGCGCCATTCAAGATTTTGTTGCTGCTGGACAACGCACCAGGACACTCGCTCCTACTGTTAGATCGTCACCCCAACGTAAAAGTGGTCTTCCTTCCTCCCAACACTACGTCTATATTACAGCCCACGGACCAAGAGTTAATCTGTAATGTAAAAGCTGCATTCTCTACTAAAAAATTGAAGCTCCTGAACGACTACACCAACACCAGGGAAGAGTTGCGTAACCTGAGTGACACCAACACCGATAGCAAGAGCGAAGTACTTTTAAAACAATTCTGGAGAATATTCAACGTCAAGAAAGCTGTGGACTTCTTGGTGGAGGCATGGGATCAGCTGTCTGTAGCAACTGTTCGTCACGCATGGAGACGTGTTGCAAGGCATTCTGGGCGTTAGGCAGAGTCAATCTGTGACTGGTGAGGTTCAGACTGTTGCAGTATCAGTGGACCTTGCCAGAGAAGCTGCGCAGAGTGTTACAGCTGCAGGCTTCTCCGAGACCACCAACGACGACATCCTGGAGGTGATAAGGGATCCTGATGTGACTACCGACGACATGGTAGATGATGATGACGTAAGTGAAGAGGCAGGTGGTGCGTCATCCTAAGAAGAACGCCGCTTATCCCATAGTAATGTTAGGGGTGCCATCGAGTGTATCGAGAAAGCCAAGCTCCTCCTTTCCGACGACCCTGACGCAAACAGGTATGAAATCTTCACTACCCAGCTGTTGCAGACTATGGAGCCGTACATCAAGGTTTATCACGACAACATAAAAACCAGCCGTCAGCAAAGCATAACAGAGTTCTTCGCCTGCAACCCACCACAGCCAGCCCAAGCCAGTGATAGTGACAGAGGTAGAGACAGTGATGATGACTTTGAGGGATTTGTCAGGGAGGCCCTGACAAGTGTGGATGACAGTGATGGTGACTCACCTGAGGGCCAGTAGCCTGCCCTCTGCCTCGGAACCAGCCTCCATTCCCATACGCCGACCCATCTCTTCTACTAATGTAAGTGTTAACCCCAACCTTTATTTTTCCTAACTTAACCTTTATTTTTCCTAACCTAACCTTTATTTTTCCTAACCTAACCTCTTCTATATTAATTGTGTGTGCATACCATCATAAAGTTAAGATAATATTTTTACTACAACATAGTTGTGTGTCGTCAAAAAGTGGAGTTTGGGGGTCGGCCCGGTCTCTATTTCAATTAATCCCATATGTTATGTTGTTCACTTTACGGGTTTCTCACTTTCCGCGGTACCCTGTGGGTTGAATTAACCGCGTAAAGTGAGGGTTCACTGTATATATATATATATATATATATATATATATATATATATATATATATATATATATATATATATATATATATATATATATATATATATATATATATATATATATATTGATAAAATCACACTGGAAAATGGAAACAACGGAGTACCTTAGCTTTCGTCTTTATTCAAGACATCTTCAGAGGCAACTGGATTACATGGACAGAGAGAGGCTTAAATATACAGGGTGACCTAAAAACATGGTCAGGTCAAAATGATGACATCCACTAATCCCCACACCAACACACACGTAGAGGAGCTTAAGAGAAGGGTGGTGACGTGACTAGCCAAGTCAGGTCAGAAAAAAGGGACCCACAAAATAACTATCATACATCTAGATCAAAGGTTTTCAAAGCATTTTTAACCTTGGGCCACTGACAAATAAATTTATGTAACATATTATCAGTTTTGAACTGACCATCACTAAGGTTTATTGATTTTAATTCCTTAATCAAACTAGCTTCAACCAGAAGTCTTTCTGTGACACAAGATGATTTGAATACTTCTAAGCTTTTTTTCCCAAGCAATGGGGTGATTATTATTCCTAACATGAACGAACAAGGCACTGCTTTCAGATGCAGTTCTGATATTATACTTATGTTGTTTGATTCTGAGCTGCAGTGTTTTTCCTGTCTGACCTACATAATTACAATTACATTTGCTACATGGAATACAATAAACACTTCCATTTAAATTCAAACTTGGGCTATTCCTTATTAACATATTGGTAATGGTTGAGTCATACTTGAAAACAACATCAATATTTAGAAGCTTGAGGGACCGAACTAACGGGACAAATTCATTACGATAGGGCGGAGTCAAAATATTCTTAAGTGTAGGAACTTGTCTGGTTTGAGAGGAATGAAAGGATTTTTTAGCCCTTTTAAAACAACGATCAACAAACACGGAAGGGTACCCAAGTTTCTGTGCAATAGAGCGAATGTGTTTCAATTCATCGTCAATAAATTCAGAGTCACAAATACGCAGACATCTTAAGAACATAGCAGAAAAAACTGACATTTTGGTAGACTCAAGGTGATTCGATAAAAAGTGAATGAAACTGTCTACCTGTGTGGGCTTTCTATATACCTTAAATTTATAGTTTTGGCCATTTCTCATGATAAGCATATCAAGAAATGGAAGGGATTCATTTATTTCTCTTTCAATTTTGAATGTGATACTAGGGACAATATTATTAAGCTTGTCTAAAAATTTCAATGGGTCACTGTTTTTAGGCCAAAGACAAAGAACATCATCTACATATCTATACCATGGAGGAATAAAGTCCACTATATTGGGTAGTAATCTAGACTCAAAAAACTCCATATAAATACAGGCTAGAGGAGCAGAAAGACAATTACCCATGCTCATACCAAATATTTGCTTGTAGAACTTCCCATTTGCTCTAAACACATTGTCAGTTACGCATAACTATCAATTTCAGGAAAGTATCATGTTCAATAGTTAAATCTAGCAGTTGTAATTTATCTTTAAGAAATGAAATTAAGTCTTTCACAGGTACTCTAGTGAACAGTGAATTTACATCAAAACTTATTAATTCGCAAGGTTCGTTGTGTTTCTTGAGTTTATCAATTAAATCACTGCTATTGCGTATATGTGAATTAGATATTTGGCCTGTAAGAGGGGATAGCATCTTTACCAGCCACTTGGATAATTTGTAAGTGCTTCAGTGTTATGTTCATACCATTGAGTGTTTTGGATTGATTACAGTACAGTTAGTAACCAGAAAAGGGTTTAGGTTCCAACAAAACTAAAGCCATAACACATGATTGGTTGGTACCATTTTTCTTAAAATAATGCATTACAATGATATTACTGTACAGGTGCTCCTCTACTTAAGAACATTCAACTTACAAACTTTCAGAGATACAAACACCATCACTGAGGGGGGTTACCTGCCAGAACAGGTGTTTAATGTGGATGAGACTGGACTATTTTGAAGAAAATTCCAGATAGAACAAACATTACCTAAGAGGAGAAGAGTGAGCCAGGTTTTAAAGCTGTATTAAAGGGTATAGCTGTACTATATATCCATAATATTTTCATTTTTTACAATATATTTGGTATCTACAAGAGCAAAGATGGACTTACAAGCAAGCCTCAGGAACGTAACGCGTTCGTAAGTAGAGGAGTACCTGTAGTATGTAACAGTAAGTGAGGTAGTAAATCTGATGACAAGATAGCCACAATTATTTAGGCTGCTTGTACAGATGGGGCTTGTGTAACTTCCAACTTCTATTTATTTTTTCTGGAAGTAGGATGACTCCAGAAGGCTGCACCTTAATTGTTTGAGCCGTGTTAATCACCCTGTTTGAATATAGGGCACACATATGCCATTTTCCTTTGTCTATTAGCATACCTGTCATCTTGGTAAGATTTATCCTTCTCCTTTCATGATCTTGCTACCTTTTCCCTCCTTATTCAGTTCCTTCTTCATCCTTCTACCACTTGTTATCTTGTCATCCTTCCTTATCTATTTCTGCTTGTACCTGGTCTCTCTTCCTTCATTATTTATCAAGCTCTTCCCTCTCTGTTATGTGGTTCTCTTTTGATAACTAATCTTTCATTTCCCATTCTGTCTTCACCATCCTCATAGTCCAATTCTTACCAAGACAGCCTTTTAGTTTACCTGACTCTACTCTTCATCCTTTCCTGAATACTCCCTTCCACTTAATCTGGTTTATATCTCTCTCTCTCTCTCTCTCTCTGATTTATTACTTACTTTCCCTTCCTTCCTTCCTTCAATCCCTGTACTAAAGTTATTAGCCTGGCATTTGATATCTGTTTCTGCATTTTGTTACCTGGTCACCCTCCTTCTTGAGCTGGGGGGAGTCGTTATCGTAAGGAAGCGATTCGTTGTCTTCGAGGTCAGTGTCGAGGGGGTAGTACTGCCCCTGCACATTTGGCGTGGGCAGCCGCTCGATCACCACTGGCAACTCCACGAAGTTGGGTCTGATACATTCCTGGATGATATCTTCCACCTCCTTTTCCATTACCTGTTGGTGTAAATGCATATGGAGTATACAGTGAGTATGCTGTCAGTACAAAATTATTACACAACCTATGATAAATGAGATTAAATTTTATATAATTTACAGTACTGTACTTTACTGAAGCAGCAATGTACATAAATGACTAGAGAGCATGCCAGTGAGTGATATTTGGGGAAGCATATGCTGCTGCTGCTGCTGGTGGGTGATGCTAGATTTTTAGTGACGGGTAAACCAGATAGAAATTTGGGACTTGATGGTTGAAGGGAAGTACCATAATAGAACACATCTGATACTGTAATAAGAATTCATGAATGACATCCAATTTCTGAGAGAACCTGTGTGTGTGTCTGATCTTGATTCTGGTTTCAGGCATTACATTGAGAAAAGGCTTGAATGAACATATATTGCTATGGTAGCTATATCATCTGCTGTGGTAGGCATACAGGGGCAGTACAGTATTGTCAATATGTGTTTGCTGTAGTAGGCATACAGGGGCAGTATTGTCATCATGTGACAGCTGTAGTAGGCATGCAGGAGCAGTATTGTCATCATGTGTCTGCCCTTGGTAGGCACTGAGTAATATTGCACTAAAACAAATGTGAGTTTATTTTTACCTCCACCTTTTTGGATAGTTAGATTGGCCACCTTTGTCTTTACCCAATGACAATTGGTGTCAAAGAAGTCAAGAACATGTCACAACAAGGCAAAAATTACCCACATGAGCTGTTCAAATGGACTTGAGACTGGCAAATGGTCTTTAACATTACAAAATGCAAGTCCCTTCACACTTTCCTGGATTCTGTCAATAAGGAGAAAGATCTTGGTGTTGTGATAAGTCATTCAATGAAGGTGGCACAACAAGTAACTCCAGTAGTGAGAAAAGCAAATTGAGATTTGGGAATTATAAATGTACCTTTGAATATACAGGTAATGATAGAAAAATTCTCCTTGAACTATACAACTCTCAAGTATGTCCCAGTCTGGATTACTGCGTACAAGCATGGAAACCCTACCTCCAGAAAGATATAACATCCCTAGAAAAGGTCCAGCACAAGCAATCAAGATGATTCCAGAACTACTGTATATCATCTCGATTATCCAAGTTCAGTAGATCTTTCAGACAAGGCACAATATGGAAGATTTCATTAAAATATACAATATCCTGAAAGGAGATAATTACAAACTCGTCAAACTATCTTGCAGAACAAATATCAGGAAATACTTCTTCACACAGATGGTGAGACCTGGAATGGTCTACCAGCCCAAGCTGTAGAATCATGAACAGTACTGGGCTTCAAATAACCCTCTACAAAATTAACATGAACACTGGAGGGATCCTACACAGGCCACTGGCCTCCTTCCCTTGTCATAGCTACTTCTTGTGGGTGGTCATTAGGTAAATAAGTAAGCGATTTTTCCAATTTAGCATAATATATTTGTTTTAGTTTCATTGTGTATTTTTAAAATTGTTGTTATTATAACTGCATTTAACTTCACTACACTTTTCAACTAGTCTCCAGTCATGATTTGAATTTGTCTTTTGATTTAATAGTTTCATTTTTTTAATATTATAACAGTCATGTGTCTTGTTTTATCTTATCATTGTTGATTCTTTTCTATAGATTGCACTGATGATGGCTACTGTGATAATTGAAAGTTAATTAATAAAGAAGAATAAGTGTCAAGATGTTCATTGTGGTGCTTGTCCAGTCTTTGAACCTTACAAACTAGGCACTTGTTTGTTTGTAATATTACCATACAAATAATTACATTATAAACATAATATGGTACTAGATATAAAAGTAGTAACCTTAAACAGGAAGTCAATCCTGTCGATGGGTATGGCATGTTTCCTGGCATAGTTCTGACGTATGCCCGTGAGGAAGGAGTAGGGGAAGAACAGCCCAGAAAACCAGAATACGTCGGGGATTTTCTCGTCCGCCCACCGCTGGAAGAACTTTAGCCTGAAGGAATGCATAATAAGGTAGTAAGACAACCAAGCACAGCATAGGCCTCTTGAGTGAGTTCTTTATCATATTATTATATCAGTCTACTCCAAATTTATGCTTAGTAGACCTGAATCCCATATAATGCCAACTATATGAAACATTATTCTAACACTTTTATGAGCTTCACATATATGCCAACAAGCATATGAAACATTATTCTAACACTTTTATGAGCTTCACATATACTTTGTCAAGCCTAGCTTGAAAAGTATACAAACGAGCGCCTCGGTTAACGAGATTTCGGTTAACGAGTTACCTTCCATAAGATTCTTAACTTCGGTTAACGAGCAATCCCTCGATTAACGAGTATCTTACGAGCCGACCTCCACATGTTTTAGCTTGCATTTGGCGGTCCACCAGCTGTAGTATTAGTCCGCCAATACAGTAATCGGTTCTAGGGCTCAAATTCCTTACCCTTTTAGTAAATATCAAGAAGTTTATACTATTCAATAATTTTAAAAGTTTAATATTAATTTTTTTTAGTTATTTAAACAATTATTGAACATAATTGAAGGTAGGGTCACTAGTTTGTGGCACGCCATCCAGCCTGCCAACACAGCACAGGCGTCAGTCTGTGTCTTTTCAGTGGAGGTAACATCTTGCTTGAGAGACTCTTCAACTAAATGCTTTTTTTCTGTGTTTACAGGCAAATTGTTGGTCATTTTGAAATTTATTTTACATATTGACAATATATGATGCAGTGCAGTGTTGATTTAAAGAAAATAATCTTGAATTACACCAAGAGAACTAAAATTTTATGGGTGAAATGGCGCCATGGGGTGACTTCTCTTCCACCCCAATTCCTTCTCTTCTCCCTTCTCCTCCATCATTCATCATCATCATCATCATCATCCACGAGCCTTCTACATACACACCTCAAAGTAAGTGTACTTTTCTACCTTTTTTGTTGAATTTAGGTAATTTTCGGTGAGCTGGAACCAATTACCCAAAAACCCATTGAAACAATGGTTTCGGTTAACGAGCAACCTTCTAGAACGGATTGTGCTCGTTAACCGAGGGACCACTGTACAGTAATACCCTGGTTTACGCAGTTCTCGTTTACGCGTTTCCACATTTACGTGGTACCCCGCCAGAACCGGAATGCGGCGCGGGCAGGGTGCGCACAAGGTCGCCCAGTCATCAAAACATTACCGAGTTCTTCACCCGCCACCCACCACAGCCGGCCCAAGTCAGTGATAGTGAGGATATGGACTTTGAGGGGTTTGACAAAGAGGCCCTGCAAGCCTCTGTGGTGGATAGTGATATAATTGATACAAGTGATACAGGTGAGGGCCAATAATCTGCCCTCTGCCTCGGAACCAACCCCCCATCCCCGTGTGCCCAGCCATCTTTTCTACTAATGTAAGTGTTAAAAACCTAATATTATTGATATTTCTCTTAATTGTGTGCATACCATCATAAAATTAAGATGTTATTTTTACTACAACGTAGGTATTGTGTCTGAAAAAGTGTAGTTTGGGAGTCGGCCCGGTCTCTATTTCAATTAATCCCATATGTTATGTTGTTCACTTTACGCGTTTCTCGTTTTACGTGCTACTCCGCGGGTTCAATTGACCGCGTAAATCGGGGTATTACTGTATTTAAAAGTATCTACAATTTATGTCAGTAAATTGTACCTGTAGTCTGATACTGTACAAGTATCCCTCATTTAAAAGTGTGTGTGTGTGTGTGCACACAGGGTGGTGTAATGCATCTAGTGTGACAGCATTATATTAGTGTTAAGGTGCAAGCACTGTTTGCTACCTCTCGCTTTCAGCTGCCGCCGCTGGCTACCTCTGATGACGAACAAAGAAGCAACCTTCTGTAAGTCTTCCCCTACCAGTACACAGCCTCTTCACCATCAAAACTCCTGCTGTGCCTCCTCGTGGCAACACATGATAACTGGGTGCCTCGTGGGGCCAGGCTAGACCAGCAGGGGATCTCGGAGCAGCAGTGGGCCCCAGAGGGACAGCACATAGACCCACAGGCATGTGGACATGTCCTGGTGCCTACTAACCACTGCCTTGCAGATTAACCTTGGTAGGTATAAGACTACGGGTGTAAACCCTAAGCGAAAAATCTGAAGCGGAGACATGCTTACAGAACTCCAGTAAGACCCCAATGGCAGTGTAGGTGGAAGAGATAACCAACAAGGGAACCCAATGACTACACCAGCAGATGAAGGCAATGCAAAATGGACAGGCTAATAAGGCAAAACCCAACAAACTGGGCTATTGGCAGTCCATTGCAACTCTCCTCCCCATTCGTTGCAACTACCTGCACCACTGGACCAGGACAAGGGAGAGCCATGGTGTGTGGTTGCAGTCTGTGCTCTTGCCTCACCACATAAATCAACTCATGCACAGCCATCACTTACTACTACTCATCATACTCGATTCTGAGAGACAGCAAAGTAGGTGGGGTTGCATTCCTGAAAAATCTAACATTAAAAAAAAATTATTACTAAATGAGGATAACATCGAAGCATGGAGGACAAGCAACAGGTTTAAATGTCATGGCAGTAAACAGCGAGGACTGAACTCCCTAATAATAATAAATGAGTTCATTACGAATAGTTTCAAAGTTAAACGACGGATTTATTAACACAAAAATTCAAATTGCATACATGTACTGTACTACAACATCTTTTAAGATAAACAATAAAGTTGATAAATAGCATATTATAAAACAAAAGCACATATTTTATGTAAAAAAAAACCCAGCTCCTTCCACACTCAAACCAGCTGAGCACTCACTCAGTTGACTTAGAGATGTGTGCGTGCCTGCTGCACTGTGTGTATGCTGTGACATCACTGCCCACACATACAAACCCATGCTCTTCATTTTTCTTATTACGTACATAATTTTATATGATATTTTCTTTATTTCTAAGCCACACTAGAGTATTGTAATGATTTTTTCACAACTAATATAGTTTCGATTACATGTAACAATGGAAACATGATATCTCACAGGCCACCTCATCTCCAGCTTTTCCCACTTTCACAGCAAGTTGAGCTAAACCGAATTTTGATTGTCCTCAACTACCATGAGAGAATGGAGCGCCTGAACTTGCCTAGCTTATACAGGTTATACCTCTCTAGTCCGGCAACCTCGGGATCTGACTGGTGCTGGACCATGGAAATTCACCCTTTTCCTGCATAGATAGTGACTTGTGCTTATGCTTGGAAGCACTAGCACCACTTTCTCTGCATCATGGTCTCTTTGAAGACATATTGAAGGGTTAAATGTCGTATAGTAGCTTCTCAAATTTCGCGAGTTTTTAATTCTTAACGTATTTTATTAGAACACACAAAAAAATAAATAAATAAAAATTTTGACGGCGGAAACTTGAATTTCGACGGGTTTGAACGGCCCGCCAACGTGCAGACGACGTGCATAATCGTGTAAACAGCGTCATTCCTCTTATGTACAAAAGATTCATTATTGTTCATTACTGAATGTCTTTTTTATTGAATTAATGTTACGTGTGCAAAATGAGCAATACAATTCATTAATAATATGTAGAATATTAAAACACATGAGGAAATGACACAGCATTGTTTTCGTTGATTACAAAACCAGTGACTGACTGGTTCTACATATAAAACTGAAGAAAATAAGACTTTGGTTGTACCTGTAGTAAAATTAATATGGTTGTTTTAAGTAATGTTATTTAATGTTAATAAATGGAACAATAGAAGTAGCTAACGATAATGGTAAAGAAAAAAGAGAGATCGCGTATGTAGGTGCGCATGCGCACACGTGAAAACATATCGTCATTACTTTACATAAGAATATGAAAGCAACACTTATTTACTGTTCATATATATTTTAATTAATGTTTCTGAATTTGCTTTTATTGAATTAATGTTTGTGTGTGCAAAATTAACAATTCAATTTGTTAATAATACGTGGAATATTAGAGGAGACGAGACGGCTGCCGGCATTGTTTATGTTACAGCTTACAAAACCAGTGACTGATTGGTTCTACATATAAAACTGAAGAAAATAAGACCCTGAGTTTAGCTGTAGTAAAATGAATGTAAAAAAATTAATATGGTTGTTTGAAGTACCTGTAATGTTATTTAATGTTAATAAATGGAACAATATAAGTAGCTAACCATTAATGGTAAAAAAAAAAGTGAGACTGCGCGTATGTAAGTGCGCACATGTGAAAACATATCTCATTACTCTACATAAGAATATGAAAGCAACACTTATTTACTGCTCATATATATTGAAGGGTTAAATGTTGTCTTCTGTATAGACAAGCAGACAGAGAGAGAGAGCAGCCAGATGTAAACAAACCTTAATTTCCCGTGGCTTTGTTTGTTTTTTTTAAGGAGATTAGCCCACCTGTGCATAAGTCACTGACCCACATTGGGGCCTGAGGGGCAAAAATTTAATACTCCTGTAATAATAATAATTCAGATTAAAAAAAAAAGAAAAAAAAGAAAAGAAAGCTGCATATCTACCTATTGGACAAACTAAAATCGTTCCGGACCACGGGAGTTTCTGGACCACAGAATGCCGGACTAGAGAGGTACAACCTGTACTACAGACGGGTAAGGGGTGACCTAATTGAGGTGTAGTATAAGCATCTCAAGGGGTACTACTCAGTCGAGTGTTCTTACTTGGAGCTGGCAGACGCTCGCCTAACAAGGGGTCACAGCTCAAGACTGAAGAAGCCGCAAGTCCAGAAAACTGTGAGGGCAAACTTTTTCGGAGTGAGAGTTGTGAACTCTTGGAACATTCTACCAGATCACACTCACTGCTGCAATACCTAGCATCTGTGTGCACTTTTTCAAGTAACACTGTGTTCTTGCATACGTGAGAAAGTCTCTGGGCATATTTGTTAGCCTGTGATGTGGGCAGCAAACTTGGGAAATGTTGGGGAGGGACTGGATGGATGTGTATGGGTGTAGTGGTGGTAGGGTTAGTAAACAAAGCATTTTGGAGGGACAGAGGTTGCTGATACAGGCTAATGTGTCTTGAGAGGTTACCATGTGCCATATTTTAAATATATTAATCCTTCTGGACCATTTCAGATGCTGTGGGAAATTTAAAAAGTCAAATTCATTGATCTACGTAATGGACTGCTCAGAGATGGTCACTCACGTACATGGATCTAGGAATATGACAAGTAAAGGGTTAACTAAAAAACTTTTGTTTCACAACACCTGAGCAGACTCATGCACATATTACAGGTAGATGAACATATACTGTAGAAGGAACAGTAGTCTTCATAATATAATGATGACTAAGTCTACCATACAGTAATTCTATATGTTGAAATGGTTCTACATGCAATGTCTTTTATTTCACACATCTTTCTCGGTTCACACATTACCTCTCTGAGTTCCTTCCTCTTTTCCTCTAGCTTTTCATTCTGGGGGGCCAGTTCATGGTTGGCAGCCTCCAAAGCTTGTTTCTTGGGGGCGACAATCTTTATGACTTGATCATAGACAACCATGGCCCTCACCCATCGGCAGAGGCCCTCACAAGCCATTGATACCATACGTATCTTCTTTGGGTCAAAATCCGGGTGAGAGTAGAACCTGGCAGGAAGTAGAAAGTCCCTAAGTCATCCACTTCAGTACTCACACAGTTTTATGTGTCACTCAAGTCTTCTTTAAAGATAAAAGAGGGATTTTATTTTTTGTGATTTCTTGTGAAACAATAGTATGTATTTACCTGAGCATAAGATACATATGCATGAATAAGTAAATTAATGGATAAGTACATTTTAAAATGTCTCAACATTTATTTCCTTTACTTTTTGTGAGTTTATAATAGGTTTCAGGGTTAAAGTGGAAGAACACTCATTTCTAAATGTGACAGTAGGTAGTGTGACTTACACAGTTATTACTGTGTGTGTCATTCTCAAGGCGTCCATATTCAACAGCACTGTTCCAGCAACCAAGATTTTCAACTGTTATTTTACATTTTCATTGGGTAAAGGAAAATATACTGGTATAGCAAGAAAATATTCCAAGATGTAATCCGTCCTGAATAACCATGCACACTCTTGAGTGCAAGCATCAGGTAGCTACATGTTAGTACAGTACTGAGACAGTAGTAATGTTGATAATTTTTTACAGCATTTTATTTGTTCAATAGTATGAGTTTATTCATATCGGTCTGTCTGTCTCGACACCACTCTGATAGCCTCTGTCTTGGTCATACTTAATGGCAAAGATGAATTACCTAATGAATACCATATCACGGAAATAATGTTTGAACTTACTCGTTGCGGACGTGAGTGATAATCTTTGTGGGAATGTTTTCTTTGTCATAGTGCAGCAGGTTCTGGAGGAACTTCATATCCCCCAACAGCTTCTGAGATGGTGCCCAATAGTCCTCAATCATTTTTCCTGAGCCATTAGGGTCTGGCTTCCTCTCTGGCTTGAGGTCCAGCATTACACACACAGCTTCCATTACCTGACATAAAGCATAATATTGAACTGTATAGTGCAGCATTGTTATTTTGGGTATTTTTACAGCTCTAGTAAAACATGAACACAAACATTGCATTAGAGAACTGGGTGATGAGAAACTTTACTGACCTGGGTGATGAAAAACATGAGATGGATGATGAGAAACACTGCATTACTGAGCTGGGTTAAGTTGTGTTAGGTCAGGTCATCTTAAGTTAGACTATGCTATCTTAAGTTACGTTATGCTAGGTTTGGTTAAAGTTATGTTAGGTTAGGTTAGGATAAAAATTACACAGAAGTCTATGAAGATGACACATGGCTTCACTCTGCCTTGTTGATGGTATTTCTCATCACCCACT
>NW_024717141.1:0-1538 GCF_018991925.1 Homarus americanus | reverse complement strand
TGCCAGAGGAGTACCTGGAGTGTCAGAGGTGTACCTGGAGTGTCTGAGGTGTACCTGGGATTGTCAGAGGTGTACCTGGGAGTGTCAGAGGTGTACCTGGGAGGTCAGAGGTACCTGGGAGGTCTGAGGTGTACCTGGGAATGTCTGAGGTACCTGGAAGTGTCTGAGGCATACATGGAATGTCAAGGTGTATCTTGCAGTGTCATAGGTGTACCTGGGAGGTCAGAGGGTACCTGGAGTGTCAGAGGAATACCTGGGAGGTTCAGAGGTGTACCTGGAAGTGTCAGAGGTGTACCTGAGAGTGCAGAGGTGTACCTGGATTGTCAGGAGGTGTACCTGGGAGTGTTGGCAGGTGCCTGGGAGGTCAGAGGTGTACCTGGAAGTGTCAGAGGTGTACCTGGAAGTGTCAGAGGTGTACCTAGAGTGCTCAGGTGTACCTGGAGGTTGAGAGGTACCTGGGAGTGTCAGAGGTGTACCTGGGAGTGTCAGGTGTACCAGTGACAGGGTGTACCTGGAGTGTCAGAGGTGTACCTGGGAGTGTCTGAGGTGTACCTGGGAGTGTCTGAGGTGTACCTGGTGTCTGAGGTGCACATGGAGTGTCAGAGGTGTATCTGGCAGTGTCACGGTGTACCTGGGAGGTTCATGTGTACCGGAGTGTCAGAGGTGTACCTGGAGTGTCAGAGGTGTGCCTGGGAGGTCAGGAGGTGCACTTGGGAGTGTCACAGGTGCACCTGGGAGTGTCTGAGGTGTACCTGGGAGTGTCTGAGCTGTACCTGGGAGTGTCTGAGGTGTACCTGGCAGTGTCTGAGGTGTACCTGGCAGTGTCAGAGGTGTACCTGGGAGTGCTGCAGGTGTACCTGGGAGTGTCATTGGTGTACCTGGGAGTGTCAGAGGTGTACCTGGAAGTGTCAGGGGTGTACCTGGAAGTGTCAGAGGTGTACCTGGGAGTGCCTCTGTGTACCTGGGATTGTCAGAGGTGTACCTGGGAGTGTCAGCGGTGTAACTGGGAGTGTTCAGGTGTACCTGGGAGTGTCTGAGGTGTACCTGGGAGTGTCTGAGGTGTACCTGGAAGTGTCTGAGGTGTACATTGAATGTCAGAGGTATCTTGCGTCACGGTGTACCTGGGAGTGTCAGAGGTGTACCTGGGAGTGTCAGCGGTGTACCTGGGAGGTCAGAGGTGTACCTGGGAGTGTCTGAGGTGTACCTGGAGTGTCTGAGGTACCTGAAGTGTCTGAGGTGTAATATGAATGTCAGAGGTGTATCTTGCAGTGTCACGGTGTACCTGGGAGTGTCAGAGGTGCACCTGGGAGTGTCAGAGGAGTACCTGGAGTGTCAGAGGTGTACCTGGGAGGTTGGGAGGTGTTCCTGAGAGTGTCAGAGGTGTACCTGGGATTGTCAGGGTGTACCTGGGAGAGCATAATGGTGTACCTGGGAGTGTCAGAGGTGTACCTGGAAGTGTCAGGGGTGTACCTGGAAGTGTCAGAGGTACCTGGGAGTGCCTCAGGTGTACCTGGGATTGTCAGAGGTGCACCTGGAGG
>NW_024717140.1:0-26036 GCF_018991925.1 Homarus americanus | reverse complement strand
AGTGAAGATTGTGAAGTGAGATGTAGTGAAGATTATGAAGTGAGATGTGGTGAAGATTATGAAGTGATATGTAGTGAAGATTGTGAAGTGAGATGTAGTGAAGATTGTGAAGTAAGATGTGGTAAAGATTGTGAAGTGAGATGTAGTGAAGATTGTGAAGTGAGATGCAGTGAAGATTGTGAAGTGAGATGTAGTGAAGATTATGAAGTGAGATGTGGTGAAGATTATGAAGTGAGATGTAGTGAAGATTGTGAAGTGAGATGTAGTGAAGATTGTGAAGTAAGAAGTGGTAAAGATTGTGAAGTAAGATGTGGTAAAGATTGTGAAGTGAGATGTAGTGAAGATTGTGAAGTGAGATGTAGTGAAGATTGTGAAGTGAGATGTAGTGAAGATTGTGAAGTGAGATGTAGTGAAGATTGTGGAGTGAGATGTAGTGAAGATTGTGAAGTGAGATGTAGTGAAGATTGTGAAGTAAGATTATAAAGTAAACTGTAGTAATTGAGGTTAAACGAACGCGGGTTATTCTGTAGCGTATCCGTGTCTTGTTAACGTGGAACCAACATGGCGGTGGTTCTCAATATAGATACGTTATTTTGCCGGGAATTTCTGTCAAAACGAAATATGAATCAACCATATTTAGCCTAAATTAACCTAGCGGCTTTCTTATATATTCTAAGGTGTTTAAGTTGGATAGATCAGATCAGGTTAGGTAAAGTCAGGTTGGGTTAGGTTAGGTTAGTTTTGCTAATTTTGCCAGTTAGAGGCTAGTTTATTGTGCCCCCATACTCATCCTGTGAGCGGTAGTGCAAAGAGATTACAAAGTGGTGTTAGATGAGGTAGGTGGTTAAGTTAAGTTTCAATAGGTTAGGTTAGATTACGTCAGGTTGGATTAAGTTAAGTTAGGTTAGGTAGGTAATAAGTAGATAGGTTACGGTCGGTAGGTGGGAAAGTTAGGTTTGATTAGGTTAGCTTATGTCAGACGGGGAGGTTAGGTTCGATTATGTCAGGTTAGGTTCGATTATGTCAGGTTAGGTTAGATTACGTCAGGTTAGGTTGGATTATGTCAGGTTAGGTTAGATTATGTCAGGTTAGGTTAGATTATGTCAGGTTAGGTTAGATTATGTCAGGTTAGGTTAGATTATGTCAGGTTTGGTTAAATTATGTCAGGTTAGGTAAGTAGGTGGAGGTGGGTAAAAAAGGTTAGGTTAGGTCGGCAGGTTTTAGTGTAGGAGCTTAAGTAATCCCGTAAAAATTTCATGTTAATTTTTGACACCATATATCGTAATAATCCTTATAAACTATGTTAAGGAACTGTGGTGTAATTTTTTCTGAACGGTTTATTATAAGTTTTATGCCATTAAAGAAGTTTTATCAAAGAGCGGCGTAATGAACCACAGACGTATTACCATTAACTCCTAAGTCACTTAAAACATGACTAATAACCTATGAACATGTAGTATTATATCATTACATTTTAACGTAATATATTATGAATGCTGTTATAACATCTTAAGTGTGTTACAAACATGGCTGCTCATATATGCCATCCTGTCTCTGGCAAAGAAGAGATTGCAGTAAGTAAAATTAATTGCTAAAGACAAATACTGGAAATTAAACATATACTTATTACCATTATCTGAAAAGCTTAGAACCACCGTTTTATATTTATTATCAGTTTGTAGTGTTACACATCATGTGTATACAAGTCACAAGTTATTATTTACGACATTGCTTCAGTCCTCGTCATCAGAGTCTTCAGTGTACAACAGATTCCTTCACCTTGTTTAGGCATTTCTCATCATCTGCTTGACAGTTACACATCTCGGTGCCTGTCATGCTATTCTTCTGATTCTTTCTGTATGAACATGACAATGATCCACATTTCCTGACGCCACATCCACATTTAACAAGTTCTGTGATTGCTTCTGGAGCTGGTGGTTGGTCTGATATTACTAGTATGAAACAGTCATTGTCAATCTTCCAGCCATGCTCTAATTGTGAAAGCATTTCACTGTCTGCATCACAAGACCACAGAAGAGCTTGATACCTTCCTTTCAATATATGATACTTTAGAGTTGCTGCAGTCGCTGGTAGTTCTCCAGCTTCTGCCTGCGTTATCTTGAAGAGATGCCATCTAAGTTTTGACAGTTTAGTGAAAGTCATTCGTGGACAGTAGAGCTTAAATACAAATTTCTCTAGACCAATATACTGTACATGTCTGCTGGAGGGCATTTGGTCTACTCAGCATCTTGAATGCATCTAGGACTTTTGTGTTAGATTTCATCAAAGTGCTCCAACATGCTTTCTTTCCTTTGCCAACAAATTTTCCAATGCAGTCAGATCCTGTGAAGGCATGGAAACCTGTAAGGCTCTCTGCCCAATGTGTCGTCGCTCACCAGTTCCTGTTATCATACTTGTATTTTCTCCAAGTTGAGGCTGCTTTAATATGCCAAACACATCAGTGTCTGCTGACTTGATATGTACAGTGCTGCCCTTCTGTGATGCATATACTGTATGTCCTGCTTAAGTTCTATAACTTGTGATAGCAATTTGATTGTTGAAGTCTTATTTGCTGCTTTCCACGACAGTAGATTAACCTTGGACAGCTTTTCCCAGATGCTCAATGGACCAACAATACGTTCCTTGACAAAATTTTCATAATTTTGTCTTCCAACTTCATATGCACATAGATTGTCATATTTGGCATTTTCTGGCATTACAGCTCCAGTTACCAAGTTTATAAGAGCATCATTTTCCTGGGATTACAGTCACCAATAACATTGTGTAGCTTCTGTACATCAGCATATTGACAGCTGACAATAGCTGTAGAGAGCTCATGGTGTTCTGTTCTTTTGTAATCTTTATGAGTTTGATATTTTTTGTAATGAACTTAATTTGAAAACCCAAATGGTAGTATATGATCTTTTATCACCTTAGACACTCTGTGCGTCATGCCTCTCAAATGATTTTTTTCCTCTCTTACTTCTCTGGACAAATACGACCTTTATCCCATCAGAAAAAATATCACCATATATTTTCTTAATCTACAGGTGCCAAGGTTTAAAATGACGGATGGTGTTAAAAATTAACCTGAAATTTTTACGTGACAACATATTGTCTTGTTGGGTTTCTGAGAGAACTTCACGGCTAAATAGCGCCTCTGTATTGATAGCCGGTACATGTCGTAATATCCACCGCTCAGAGTTAAATCTTTATGTCCGTTTATTTTGTCCTAATTTAAGTATCAAAGAGTGTTTTCATTTTTTAAGTATCTTAAGTATCTTTTTTCCCCACTCCTAAGTATCTAAGTATGATTTATTTTCATTTATAAGTAACTAACCATATTTTTGTTTTCATTATAAAATGTGATTGATATAGACAACAGAAGTAAATATCAGCTGGAGGTCGTAAACGAAGCTGATGTGAAGTATTTTGACTCGCTGTTCCCACGAACTAATTGATTCACTGGTTTATACCGAAGAAATAAAACCGCCAACGAACCATCCATGTCAAATGTGTCTTAGGCGATACAGGGTGTTTATGCGTCACTCTGATACCAAGAATGACTTTGTGTACTGTGGTGAAGCTGAGGGTAGGATAGGGTTGGGTTGGGTTGGGATGGGTTAGGATTACGCATGTGCAGGTATATTCTGTCGCATTTTATAGGTATCTTGCGTCTTTCTCTTTATTCCTTCTTTATCATGAGTATCTGTGCCTATTAATACACCACCTCGCAGGATAGTGGAAGAGGAATGGATAGTAACGAGATAAGATTCTTCTTACATATACCTTAGCTTGATTACAGGTAACATCAGGTAGAAGTTACATGACTCTTAAGAGTTTTCCTCGACTTGGCTGATTCAACTGTAAGACTTGCTGTATTTATCCTTATTAAAATCCTCCACCTGTAAGACCATCCACTTGTAAGACCCTCCACCTGTAAGACCCTCCACTTGTAAGACTCTCCACTTGTAAAACCCTTTAGGGATTTGAAATACCTTCTCGTATTGGCTCCACTAGTACTGTACACACCCTCTCTAGCCTTAGTTTACAGTAATGTTGAAGTATATAATGAAGACTCACAGCTCATGGGTTAGAAAAACAAAAGATGCTTGTTTTATTTATTTATTTATTTATTTATTTATTTATAGTTTATTTTAGAATCCCCGAAAGTTAGAACAAAATGGTTGACGGGACTCACAAGCGGGCGGTGTTTACAGTATGGACCAAGAATAAAAAATAAATGAAAAATAAAATAAATAAATCGTAAATTGATGCATTGTTTCTCCAGGGGTAATTATAGAAGTACAAATGTTCTCCAGCAGTGGGTAACGATCATAGTCACGTATAGAGCTTCCGACGCAGGTAGATTGATATAGATGCATTACCTTGAGTTAGTGGGTTACAGGGGCTTCTTACACGATAATATTAAAGGTGTTTTTTCCTTCTGTTTGTGGCACTTGAGGTGTTTAGGTTAGGTTTAATTAAAATGGTTTAGTTATAATAGTTATATTACGATAAGTTAAGTTGAATTTAGAACTTTTGATTTACATATATCGTGTTTTAGAAGGATTTGTTAGCTAATAAGTTTAATTTGGATAAGTTTAGTTTAATTTAGATCATTTGATTTTACAAGGTCGTATTCAAATGACTGGGAACCATATAGAAACCTGTTAGAAGTAAATATTTCTACGGCAGTGAATGAGTAGGTCAATAAGTGGTGTATAGAGCTGCTGACGCAACTTAAACGATATATACTGTACATTATATGTTATCAGAGCTTTCCTGTTGTACGTAACCGCCTCCGTCAAAGTGTCTTAGTGGCTCATGTGAAGATTAGCCTCTAGTTTATTTAACCTCAAGATTAACTACACTGGCACTGCCTGACCTGACCTGACCTGACCTGACCTGACCTACCCTACCCTACCCTACCCTACCCTACCCTACCCTACCCTACCCTACCCTAACCTAACCTAACTTAATCTAACCTAACTTAACTTCCCATGTAGCGTTAGGTTAATCATTAGTTGAAATAAGCTGGGAGGGTTAATCTTCATGTAATCTATCTTAATTAACAATTTTGGTCAGGTCAGGCCTTCTTTACCTTACTCGAGAGCAGGAGGAGGAGGACTTGCTAACGTCTACAGATCCTCGTCAACCAAGGCAGATATTGAATACCTTTTGTTTACCTTCGTGGCTTAAGAACACATCTTAACACCATAAGACTATTCGCCTCAATGCAATAATACAGTAATTGATTATTGTTTGACTTTTGTGAATGAGAAACTGGTTGAGGTGTATTGTGGTAAACATCCTTAAGAGCAGCTCTGTGTGTTCTTACGACCTCAAAGTAACACAAAAGGTAGGCAATATCTACCCTTGGTCAGTCACTTTATGTAGATGTCAATTGTGTCATTTTTCTAGACCTAGTGCCCCCTGGAGGAGAAAGTAAATACAATGTTGATTTATTTTGGTCACAACACACGCTAGTAGATTATTTTTTCCTATTTAGCTAAATAATTAACACTATGTAGCTAACTAATTATATGACTCAAAGATGGTAACCAATATGGCGTCGATATTGTTCACATACTCTATGATTAATAGATGTATTGTCTGTTTAATTTTAGGGAATAATTTAATTTATAAACTTTTGAGAATCTGAATACAGGAGTTTTGTCTTTGCGCACGCGCGTGTGTGTGTGTGTGTGTGTGTGTGTGTGGTGATGATGATAATGACGGATACTTTCCTCTGCAGTGAAAAAAATATCTTGACATTGCAAAGTTTAACTGTAAGCCGAAGGAACGTTTGTAATGTGACTTATTATGTGAAATTGTAACTTGAAATTTTTTGTGAAAAAATATTTCCCTATAAAGTTTGGCAGTAAATGAAGTATTACATCAAGGTGTAACTTGTAGTTCCTTGTGGAGTAAATTACCTAAGTGGACGATACAGCTACTCCAGGGTGTAAGACCTAGAGTAGAAAGTCTTAAGACCTTACCTGAGGTTGAAAGACTCTTATAGTGGAACGTCTTAGGTATTGAAACTTTAATTACAGTAAATAAAATATAATCTACCTAAACATTCCTTCACCTGGCGACAACCAATGATACAGGTGGTGTAATAGCTCTTTAAAATTCCTCCGTTTGATATAATAATGACCACACATGAACTTATAATGTGCAATATCTTGATAACACATTAGCTGCAACATTACACATAGTCCAGTGTATGTGTAGTGAGGGACATCTACCTAAATGAGTTACAGAATGTGGAGTTGAGGCAAAAAAATGTTGGGACATGTTTGAGATCATCAGTTGAGCCAAACGTTTATACTCAATATTGTTTAATGGTATTTTAGAGCGACCGAAAAATGTAAACAAAATGGCCGGCTAGGCTCGGGGGATCCACGAGTCCTCTTATGAAGGATCGACAATAAATGAAAACAAATCAGATTAATTTAAACCCATTTCCAAGAGTATTAGCTCCTGTAAAGAGAGAAAATTAATACTTGATATTTGTAGAAGCTTTTTTTTTTCGTCCGTTTTCGTCTTGGTTAAAACAATTGTGGTGGTGTTACCTGTTCCAAACGGTAGACATCAAGGAAATGGATCAAGACCTTAATACTCAAAGGTACACATGATGATTTGTTCCCAAGTCCGAGGATATACTTCACAAAACAGATTAACTTTAGGACACAATGATGGCGAACAAAATAACATCAACATTGCGTACAGCACATATCTTGCTTTGACTCTTAACTCTTGTAATTTTTCGTAATGTTAGTGAATGAAATTGAGATTCTGGGCATATTTTCCTGTTTTTCTTTCTAATCAAGTGTAAAGGAAGATGTCTTAATAGTGTATTATTGTGTTAATATTACACAGGTTTGGTATAGTGGTGACGGTAATGTAGTGTAGTAAGATTTTAACACATGGAGGTGAATTTGTCTTTTATGTTGAGGATTTAAGAACATAAGAACATAAGAAAATAAGGAGTCTGCAATAGGCCGGTTGGCCTGTGCATGACAGCTCCTGTCGAGAGTTACTACCACTCTTTATCATCCATGAATCTATCTAGCCTCCTTTTGAAACTTTCCAGAGTTCCCGCACTTATTACAAAGTTGCTAAGCTTGTTCCACTCGTCCACCACCCTATTTGTGAACCAGTTTCTTCCTATCTCCCTCCTAAACCTAAACTTATCCAACTTGAATCCGTTGCTCCGAGTCCTATCCTGCTCGGATATTATAAGAACTTTATCTATATCCCTTTTATTGATTCCTTTCACCCACTTAAATACTTCTATCATATCTCCCCGCATTCTTCGTCTTTCTAGGGAATGCAAGTTAAGTTTCTGTAACCTATCCTGATATGGAAGGTTTCTAAGTCCCGGAATCATTTTTGTCATTCTTCGCTGCACCGACTCTAGTAAATTTATATCCATTCTATAATAGGGGTACCAGAACTGAACCGCATAAACGAGGTGCGGCCTGATTTGTTAAAGGGAAGATCTGGTGGACGGGGATAATTGTCTGGTTGTGATGGACACGGCTCACCTAACCTAACCCAATCTAACCTAACCCAACCCAACCTAACCCAACCTAACCCAACCCAACCTAACCTAACCCCTATATATGTGTGAGATAAGGTTCTGATTCAAGAACAAGATGCACAAGTTCGAATCCAAATTGAGCTGTAGGGTTTGTTGACTAATTCGGGGCTTCACATTCATAAAACTCTCAAATGGGATATGAGTAAACCCGAAGCCCCATCTTCCGTCGGTCGGTCGTTGGTGTCAGGTCAAAGTTCAGTTTGTAGTTCACCAACTGTGATATGTGTCATTTATCGAAACGAAACATGAGGTTAACGTGAAAACAAAACCTCGAAGCAACACGTATAAACAGGGTCGAGTTTTCATCGGATTTTACGTCATGAAATTTTCCATCTTGAGAGAGAGAGAGAGAGAGAGATTGATTGATTGATTCCGATGCTGAAATTAACACTAAAATTTTATACTGTAATTGAGATAAATGCAGGTAAGGTTGGCGTATGGAATTATTGAAGGACGATCACAGAAATGTTTTACCTGTTTCCTGTGATGTAAGTCCAAAATGGTGTTAATTGTCATGGGTTTATACGTCCAAAATGTTCTTCATATCGTAGGTTTTTACATCCAAATATGCCATCCAAGTCCATATGTCCATTCATCCAGTTAGCTGTTTATCCATCCACCGATTCACCCACCTACCCATCTCTCATCCCATTCAGTCACCCATCTACCCATCTATCCTCCCATTCAGTCTCCCATCCATCCATCCATCCATCCATCCATCCATCCTTCCATCCATCACACGAGGAATAGAATGACCCACTTATAATTTTTCTCTTTCCTGCTGCACTAAGGATCAACCACCCAGAGTGGTATGGCTACCCTGAGTAAGTACACTCTGTATTCCTCCTTTACTCTATTGTGGGTGTAGGTGGTGGGTAGTGTGTGTTTGTGGGTGTAGAACGTGGATAGTAGGTTTGTTTGTGGGTGTAGGGCGTGGATAGTAGGTTTGTTTGTGGGTGTAGGGCGTGGATAGTAGGTTTGTTTGTGGGTGTAGGGCATGGATAGTAGGTTTGTTTGTGGGTGTAGGGCGTGGATAGTAGGTTTGTTTGTGGGTGTAGGGCGTGGATAGTAGGTTTGTTTGTTGGTGTAGGGAGTGGATAGTTGGTTTGTTTGTGGGTGTAGGGCGTGGATAGAAGGTTTGTTTGTGGGTGTGGGGCGTGTATAGTAGGTTTGTTTGTGGGTGTGAGGCATGGATGGTAGGTTTGTTTGTGGGTGTAGGGAGTGGATAGTAGGTTTGTTTGTTGGTGTAGGGAGTGGATAGTTGGTTTGTTTGTGGGTGTAGGGCGTGGATAGTAGGTTTGTTTGTGGGTGTAGGGAGTGGATAGTAGGTTGTTTGTTGTGTGGATTGTAGGTGGGGCGTAGGTTTGTTTGTGGGTGTGTGGATAGTAGGTTTGTTTGTGGGTGTGGGGCGTGGATAGTAGGTTTGTTTGTGGGTGTGGGGCGTGGATAGTAGGTGTGTTTGTGGGTGTAGAGCGTGGATAGTAGGTATGTTTGTGGGTGTAGAGCGTGGATAGTAGGCATGTTTGTGGGTGTAGGGCGTGGATAGTAGGTATGTTTGTGGGTGTAGGGAGTGGATAGTAGGTTTGTTTGTGGGTGTTTGGGAGTGGATAGTAGGTATGTTTGTGGGTGTAGATACATACATTGTTAAGAGGAATAAATCAAAATGGGAAGAAGATTAAGATAAATATACTGATGATTAATGGTACAGGTGAGTTAATAAAATTGATATAAATAGATAAATACAGTAGATAGATAGATAGATAGATAGATACAGTAGATAGATAGATAGATAGATGTATGATTTTGTATACCGCAAGAGTAACTAAATATTCCTGTACCTGTATTTTCTTTCAGTTACAAAATACACAGGATTATAAATATGAGTATGCACATTGCACATCAGGTGTTACAGTCAGTGGTAATATTTTGTAATACTCTTAAGTGATGAGGTAACAGAGGAAATAGACGGATACTAACGGAGAGTTTTTGTAGAATTAGACAGACATTCAGACAGTAAAACTTCTTTCCACAATACAAATTTTGACGGTGGAATTTATACACGAGAGTGTATGGATAATTATGATGAGCTGAATTATGACATCTACGTCTGATAATCCGTTGTTTAGAATGGATTATTATTATTTTTGTTGAGTTATTTAACAGTTCGAGAAAAGGTTTATTATGGTACTATGTCCTATTATCACACAAGGTCATAATTGAAGTAAAATAACCAATTATACTGTATTATTTTAGACAATACATAAGAACATAAGAACATAAGAATGGAGGAAACTGCAGCGGGCCTATTGGCCCATACTGGGCAGTCCCGTTTACACCCAACCCCTATTGCTCATATGAGCATCCAACCTATGTTTGAAGCAATTCAGCGTATTCCAGTTAATGATGATATTTGGTAACTTGTTTCATTCATCCACTACTCTGTTTCCAAACCAGTGTTTACCTATTTCACGCCTAAATCTAAATTTGTCTAATTTAAAACCATTGTTACGAGTTCGCTCCTGGTTGGATAGTTTGAGTACCTTTGTAATGTCACCTTTGTTTAGCCCTGCCTTCCACTTATACACCCTATCAGGTCGCCCCTCGCTCTACGTCTCTCAAGGGAGTGCAAATTAAGAAGCTTTAACCTGTCTCTATACTCAAGGTTCCTAATGCCCGGGATTAGTCTTGTCATTCTCCTCTGAATTCTTTCCAAGGATTCTATATCCATTCTGTAATACGGTGACCAGAACTGAACTGCGGAATCCAGGTGTGGTCTCACAAGAGCAAGATACAGTTTTAGGATGGCCTCGCTAGTCTTGTAACTAACACTCCTTTGTATGAACCCAAGTACTTTATTAGCCTTGTTACGAGCAAAAACACATTGTTTACTTGGCTTAAGGTTCCTACTTAGATCTTCCTGTAGTTTTGCCGAGTCCTCGTCAGATTTGATAACACTTCCTATTTTAGTGTCATCAGCAAATTTACTTATGTTGCTGTCAATGCCGATATCTATGTCGTTTATGTATATAATAAATAATAGTGGTCCAAGTACTGAGCCTTGGGGAACTCCACTTGTGACGTTGCTCCAATGGGACTTAGTGCCGTTAATGCTCACTCGCTGTTTCCTGTCCTGTAACCACGCCCTAATCCATTTAAGCATGTCACCTTTGATGCCATGAGCTTCTACCTTTCTAATTAGTCTTTCGTGGGGGACTCTGTCGAAGGCATTGCTAAAGTCGAGATAAACCACATCATAATTGTGCCCCTCGTCAACCGATTCGAAAACTGATGAAAAGAATGTTAATAGATTAGTTAGGCAAGAACGTCCGCTTGTGAAGCCATGCTGGGAATCATTGATCAATCGGTGCTTCTCCAGGTGATTTCGAATAGAGTTTGAAATGATTGCTTCCAGTAATTTGCCTACTATTGATGTTAGACTGATTGGGCGGTAGTTAGAGGATAGTGATCTATCCCACTTATTGAAAATCGGTATTACATTCGCTATCCTCCAGGATTCTGGTACCACACCTGTTTTTAATGACATGTTAAACAACTTTGCTGAGGGCATACTAAGCTCTTCCTTACATTCCTTTAATACTCTGGCAAATATCTCATCGGGACCAGGTGACTTATTAGGCTTTAGTTTGTCTATTTGCTTACTAACATCGTTACTAGTCACTACTATCTCACTTAATTTGTTTTCTTCACTATCTCTGAATAGAGTCGGTGCCTCGGGTATTCCCTGGACATGCTGGATAATATACCATCTACTTAAGGAGGTGATGTAGGTAAGGTAGATTGATATTTTAACATTAATTTACTCAGTTTTTTCTTAGTATCGGATTTTTTTTTTTAGTTTTTTATTCTGACAATTTATAATGCAAGCAGCGTTCACATGTTGTCAACCGCCCCCAAGTGTACAAGAAGTTTGGACTGTAACTGTACCGTCAATAAATGGCTGTAACTGTACCGTCAATAAGTGGCTCTGTATTCTGAACACGGGGATCTCTACAGTATAACCTACGAGTATAACTGTGGTGAAAGAACTGCTTCCCCGCATTATGTTGAGGAAGATTCGTATACAAACTTTTTGCCCTGACTTCGTAGTAAAAAAAATCTTAGGCAAAATATATTGAATTTATTTTTAATGTTTATTTATTTATTGTTGTCGTTGGTGTTTTTTGTTTTTTACCGGGATGTGTGTTATATTCACGAAAATGGAGTCAAGACAAATGTTGGACACGTTGATGTGAAGTAACACAGTAAATGATGTTGTTTGTGTTGCTGTGTTATTTATTTATTGTGTTTCTTATTCTTTTCTGTTTATTTTGTTTTATTTAGTTTTATTGTAGTAATTGTTACTCTTTTTTTTATTCTTACTTATTTTCATTTTACTGTTTATACGTTTTCTTATTTTCATTTTATTGTTCAATAATTTTCCACTCATTCTTATTTATTTATCGCGTTGGTGTATTTCATTTATTTGCTATTCTCTTAGGTATTTCACATTTGCATTAATTTATCTTCAAATCATTGGTTGCTATTTTTATCATACTAGTTTAATGTTCACCTCAGCAGTCAACTGGCTTATGTCTAAACAATGTCTACCACTGTTTTAGCCAGACTTAGTTATGAGACTTGTAATTCAGTATCCATTACGTACCGTTTATCAGTGTAATTTGTGGTAATGGACTGCCCAATGTAATTATATATATTGTCTTACTGAAAAAAATGCGGTGTAACCAAGATTAAGTTTTATAGAGTTTGTATTAAGGATTATTCTCCTATACTTCTCTTAGATTCTGAATATATTTTTGTTTTATTATTTCAGTGTATTGTAATGTGTAGTTAGTTACACTATAGATATATAATAATTGCTTTAAGTTTGGTTGGGAGTGTGGAAGGTGTTGTGGTGTGTGATGTACAGGTGTGTACAGGTGGTGGTTACACCTGACTTCGAGGCAGGTGTGTATAGGTGCCAGATACACCTATGGTTACAACACAGGTGTATCCGGCAGCAGTAGTAACAAAGGGGCTATATGGGCTCCGGCGGCCATGTCGTGACACCGGCCGGCAGAATCCCCCGGTGAAAAAGGGAAACAAGATGGCCGTCCCCCATTCAATATGTAAACAACTCGACCTGAAATATTGTTTATTGGACATTTTTCTCATTAGGGAGTCGAACCCTTGTTTTGAGTTGGTGTTCAACTACCGTGGCTGACGGCTATCACCTGTGATTCAACTGGTAGAATTAAGTGTAATAATAATAATAATAATAATAATAATAATAATAATAATAATAATAATAATAATAATAATAATAATAATTAACGGTTTATTGAAAGAGCTTGGCAGCCAGAAGGCTGAAAACATACAGTTACATATTTGGGGAATGGGTTTCGAATTACAAATAATATACAAGTAACATAAGTGATACAAATAAGATATATAATAACTAGATGGGGAAAAGCTCAAACTACAGTGCATTTCAACATAGTGACAGTGCAAGAAGTAGTATTTACTGGGAGTGAATACACTGGTTTATTACAAGTTATTGATAATTTTTACAATGGTTGGGACTGGGCTGTTCTTATAGCGATCAGTTCGTGCACTTATGGGCTGGATGCGGTTGTGGTGTCAAACAGCAATTCTCGGGCTAGGGATCTCAGGTGGTAGTAGGAGCCGGTGTCGAGGATGGTGTAGAAGCTTCTTAGCAAATTTGCAGATGTGGTCGTGGTGATGGTCATTGAGAGTCGAAAGGGTCAGTGTGTTGAGCGCTTCTTGATATGTGGAGTAGGAAGGGGAGAGAATAATCTTGCATGCCCTCTTTTGCACTTTTACTAGGTGGGCATCTTATCAAATGAACCCCTGTCCTAATGGGCCCTAGTCCTAATGGGCCCCAGTCCTATTGGGTCCCAGTTTTAATGGGCCCCAATTCTAATTGGTCACATTTCCAATGGTTCTCAGTCCTAATGAGCCTCAGTCCAAAGATACCACAGGCCTAATGGTTCCAGTCTTAATAGACCTCAGTCTTAATGAGTCCCAATCCTGACGGCTCTCAATACTAATGGGCCTCAGTCCTAATAGTTTAAGGTTGGGACCCATTAAGACTGGCTTCTATTTACCTTACAAGCACTGTGTTCTACCGTGTCATCCCGTGTGTGTGTGATTTCCCGTGTCAGGTGGTATAATACGCAGGTGAGTGGCTGCCAGGTAGGGTGGGTGAGGGTGGGCACCTTGATGCAGGGGAAGGTGAGTTCCTGATGCTGATTCACACCAGTGTCATGATGAGGTAATCTTATCACCTTATTAGTGTACGATGAGTGGGTGGGCGTGGTGTGGAGGGGTGGGGGCGCGTAAGGGGTAGGCAGCAAGGGGCGTGGTGTATGGTGGGGGGAGGGTAAGGGGCGTGTAGGGGTAACTAAGTGGGCGTGTTGAGTTGGGCAAGAGGGAGGCGTGGTGGGTGTAGGGGCGTGTATAGGAGGCGGGAAGTGGTGATGGCGCGCGCCACTAATCACTCTGACCTTACTGAATACAACCCATTATACAGCATAATTAGTGTTGCTTCCATCAGCCTCACACAGTCAAACACACTATTTACATTTTCTCTTCACATATATTTTATTTTATTCGTTTCAAGTGGGACTCGAATTTCAGCCTTGGAGTCGAAGAGGAATTTTTTTAGGAGAAGTTGAAAAGAAATCGTGTTTAGTTGAAGACGAATGTGTTCTTATATAAAAGTGAAGGAATTAACCAGACGTGTTTGATTGTTTGGGAGTCTCTATCTCTCACACTCGAGTCCAAGATGTCCCCCTTGAGGAAGGTGTTCGTGTAGCGTCGTCAAACTCGCTCTTGGTTTTTATTCAGCAGGAAGAGCTACACCCGCCACCTGGTGTTGGCCGTGTCTGGTGACCATCATATTAACAAGGCCGCTCTCTCGTGCCTTGTCCACACGCCACCCCCCACCTCCATATTGTACCGTTTTGTCCTTTATTAACGGTGGTGTTACTACAGGCAGCGTGGTGTGGGGGGAGGGCCGCTGCTTCACATTGTTCAGTCTTTGACGTGTAACACAAAACGTGAGATGTTGTGGTCCTTCACTACCTCACAACACACACACATCTCCTAGTTACCACATGCTGTTGTTATTAAAGCTGTCTCGTCCTTTGCTCCGCCGACCATTACAATGTGTAGCTGTAGGACTCGCCGCCGTGTTTGTTTCATGTAGCGACACTAAACTCCCGGGTTGTTGTTAGTGTTTCTTAAGGCATTAATAAACTAGTCATGAGGTTCTATAGGAATTATATCCTGCTGTTCTTTTTGTTCTTGTTCTTTTTATTGTTGTTGTTGTTCTTCAGTTGCATAATTCGAGTTGTGATTATCAGTAGAAGTTTGACGGGCTGGATTCTCTTATCGTTTCTTTAATTCATAAACAAGAACCGTAAACACAAGAGCAAAACAAAGACATAACCAATGAACTAAAAACAAATATATTGAAGGTTTAAATTTCTGGGATAGATTTAAATAGATCTTGGGTATATTTTCTCGTTCTTGGAGGTCAGGCCAGGCCAGGTCAGGTCAGGTCATGTCATGTTAGGTGTACCGAATACGCTAGCAGAGGTGGTCAGATGCCTTGGGAATACTGCAGAGTAATTGAGGTCAGGTCAGGTGGCCTCAATACCTGCTTCAAGGTGTAATAGAGGTGAAAAATAATGGGTTTCTTGATTGGATCTGGTTAAGTCAGGTCAGGTAAAGTCAGATACAGAGTATGACTGGGTGGGTATGACTGTGGGTTGGTGGGTGTATGACTGTGGTTGGTGGGTGTATGACTGATGGGTTGGTTGGTGGGTGTATGACTGTGGGTTGGTGGGTGTATGACTGTGGGTTGATGGGTGTTTGACTGCGGGTTGGTGGGTGTATGACTGTGGGTTGGTGGGTGTATGACTGTGGGTTGGTGGGTGTATGACTGTGGGTTGATGGGTGTATGACTGCGGGTTGGTGGGTGTATGACTGCGGGTTGGTGGGTGTATGACTGTGGGTTGGTGGGTGTATGACTGTGGGTTGGTGGGTGTATGACTGTGGGTTGGTGGGTGTATGACTGTGGGTTGGTGGGTGTATGACTGTGGGTTGATGGATGTATGACTGTGGGTTGGTGGGTGTATGACTGTGGGTTGGTGGGTGTATGACTGTGGGTTGGTGGGTGTATGACTGCAGGTTGGTGAGTGTATGACTGTGGGTTGGTGGGTGTATGACTGTGGGTTGATGGGTGTATGACTGCGGGAGGTTGATGGGTGTATGACTGTGGGTTGATGGGTGTATGCTGTGGGTTGGTGGGTGTATGACTGTGGGTTGGTGGGTGTATGACTGTGGGTTGTGGGTGTATGACTGTGGGTTGGTGGTGTATGACCGTGGGTTGATGGGTGTATGACTGTGGGTTGGTGGGAGTATGACTGTGGGTTGATGGGTGTTTGACTGCGGGTTGGTGGGTGTATGACTGTGGGTTGGTGGGTGTATGACTGTGGGTTGACGGGTGTATGACTGTGGGTTGATGGGTGTATGACTGCGGGTTGGTGGGTGTATGACTGCGGGTTGGTGGGTGCATGACTGTGGGTTGGTGGGTGTATGACTGTGGGTTGGTGGGTGTATGACTGCCAGGGTGTATGACTGTGGGTTGATGGGTGTTTGACCGCGGTTGGTGTGGGTGTATGACCGTGGGTTGGTGGCTGCTCTGACTGTGGGTTGGTGGGTGTAAGGACTGTGGGTTGATGGGTGTATGACTGTGGGTTGGTGGCTGTATGACTGTGGGTTGGTGGGTGTATGACTGTGGGTTGGTGGGTGTATGACTGTAGGTTGATGGGTGTATGACTGGGTTGGTGGGTGTATGACTGTGGGTTGGTGGGTGTATGACTGTGGGTTGATGGGTGTATGACTGTAGGTTGATGGGTGTATGACTGTGGGTTGGTGGGTGTATGACAGTGGTGACAAGGATTATTTGAGCTTGACAAAATTTAGATAGATAGCAGCATGGTTTAGTCGTGTTCAGTTTAGTTTAAATTGTGTTTAGGTTAGGTTGGGTCATGTCAGGTACAGAGTTTGGCCAGGGTCCTTTATTCAAGCTGTCAGGGTTAAACTTCCTTCCTAGAAAGATGAACACACGAACCTACGGACGACACACGAACACAATAACACATGATCATACACGGAAACGAACACACGAATGGACATACTCAGGATATCGGGGAATAAATATAAAATTATAAAAATGCATAAAAAGTCTTTGACGGATAAACAACTTTGTAATGTTAGAATCGATATTACTGATATTATAGAAAATCAAACTAACTTCCTTTAAACACTCTTGGCTCTTCCTGTGTATAAGAAGAGTTTAATCTGGTATATTTTTTTTTCTAGTAATTGGTGTTATCAGGGGAAGAGATTGTGTCGTTTGTGGTCTGTCATTCAAGGTTGTTTAGTGTTTGAAGCTCGTTAATTCATTATGCTTGTAGCCCCCATCTCTGCATACAACCCTGGTGCTTCTTGCTGTTGATACTCCCACGAAAATAAATTGTCAGATTAACGAAACGAAGATTAAAAAATTTTGTTTTAATTCACGGATTAACCATACTTCACCCAATCTAACTTAACCTATCCTAACCTAACCTAACCTAATCTAATCATAATTGTGTTTTAAAAAAAGGTTTACAGGCATAGGTAACAAGCTGGTCCTTTAACGGGAGAACACAAGGCTTCCCAACCCTCACCTGATGAAATAGAATCACTATACCCAACCTGATCTAATTAAGGACACGTTAGGCTTTGTAAGATAGTTTAGTTTGAAGTGTTGTGAATCTCCGTGGGTGTTATAGATTCACTTGGTATACTACATGTGTAAAGTCAGGATATATACAATGTGTGTTGATTTTTCTACCCATGTGTTAAATATTTTTGTGGGGAGGGGGAGGTATTTTCCTGTCGGTTTCCACTCTAGCTTTCCACCAATGTTATTTCACCCTTCTAGATTTCTATACCCTTTGATCCACCTTACCTAAGAGTGGAATGAGATAAATAGAATTGGTGGAGTGGAATGTCTGTATAATTGATGTCAGGATCCAACTCTGCCCTGGACGACACAGGATTGATCGTCACTGGTGTTGTAAGACTGTACAGAAAACCGCCTCTTGTGTTGTTCCCACGTATTAAAGAGCGATGAAGGTAAACTGAACAAGCACGCTGGGCAATGCTCGTTGTTGTAGTGGAATACACACGAAACCCAGTCAGTTGAGGGTGTAAATCTTCGCCTGCCTCTGGAATGCACTACACACGCTATGCCAAAACTGAGATATACTCGGCATGTCAACACTGAGACACACATGCTATGCTAACAAACATATACTCACATAAACTATGCCAATATTAAGACACATACACTATGCGAAACACCGGCTGTGCCTAAACTAATGATTCCCCGCTCTACATGAACGCTGAGATAACAAGTTGACTTTTTTTATCGAGGAGGAGCCAAAGTCTTTCACGATAGTCACAGTCTTAGCTAAACTTGTTAACATGGTTAGCAACTTCTGGAAACATCCCGCTTAACCGAGTTATCAAGTTGTGAATAAGCTGACTCACAAAGGAGACGTATTCCTCCACGAATTAATCTTACCAGCTTACAAGCTCTTTATTAATTAATGACAAGCGTTACACCTGTCCGCCATTCTAGGCCACGCCTCTCACCCCCCCCCTCCCCTTAAGTCAATAGCCTTCAAAAGCAGTGAAAGACGAAATTGGTTCTTATAATCATGACTGCTTTCTCGGGACATTGTGTATACAACACACTCTAAACTAAGCCTAGGTACCTTCTTAACCCCTCATAATCCGCCGATGGAAAGTCTGGGACTCTGACCATATTTTCATTATTTTTCCTTTCCAAATTTAGGGTAAACCTGATTTCTCTGTGATCACTGTTCCCAAGTTCTTCCCCTATTGTGATATCTCTGATAATATTTTCTTTATTTGTTCATACTAGGTCTAATATATTGTCACCTCTAGTAGGTTCTGTAATTAGTTGATTCAAAAAATTGTCCTGTACTGCGTCTAGGAAGTCTTCAGATTCATAGTCACCTACAATGTTGTCCCAGTCAATATTTCTGAAGTTGAAATCCCCCATAATGCATAGGTTGTTGTATATTGCTGCCCTACTCATTTCCTGCCATATGGGCTGAGTTGCTTCTTTCCCAAGACTTGGGGGCCGGTAAATCACTCCCATAATTAGTTTTCGCTTCTTTCTGCCATTTCTACCCATACAGACTCAGTTCCTATTTCACCCTTTATTGTATTATTAATGCACCATTTTAATGTATCTCTGACGAAGAGTGCAACTCCTCCCCCCTTCCTACCTTCCCTGTCCTTGTGAAAAAGGTTGTACCCTTCTTTGTGTTCTTGCTCGCCAGATTCTCCAGCTACTATACGTCTACATTCTCAGTACATACAACCGCTCTCAGCAAGTCTATTTTATTTCTAATGCTCCTACTGTTTGTATAGTACACATTTAAACCTACCCTTCCCTGGTCCTGTTTTACCCCTTGTTCTGAGTAACCAATTATACTCCCCTCTATCTACTGGCGAAACTTCCCCTTCGGAGTGACAATTTCACGCTCCAGACAAGTGTACCCCGTCACGACTGTACAGGTAGTCGTTGCCGTAGAATCGTCGCCAGTTATCAATGAACGCCCAACCATTGCTTACACAATGTTTTTTTTATTCCAGTCGGCAATTTATAGCAATTGCCTTGGACAGCCTTTCACCGCCAACTCCTCTTCTAGACGAGACACCACATACTATTGGGTTCCCTACCCTATCACTAATCTTCCCTAATGCCTCCCTATACCTGCTGAAAAGTTCCTCACTCCTAACCTTTCCTATGTCGTTGCCTCCTACTCTAAGACACACTACCGGATTGGTACTTCCCCTGACAAGACTCTATCTATCCTCTCAGCTACATGCCCTATCCCAGCCACAGGAGAACACACCTAAGTCCTACGTTTCCTATCTCTTGCACAAAAAGTCTAATCTAAGAACCTCACCTAATGTCTACATTATTAATATAATGAGCACAACAGGGAGGAAAGGTTATCCTGTAGGCAATTGTACATAGTTACAATTCTCTCTCTCTCTCTCTCTCTCTCTCTCTCTGTGCCCTATTGGACATAGGAACATTAATAGTAGCAGACAAGTCAGAGGAAGAGAGACCAGTTCTGATCACTGTGGATTTACAACGTGAACTGGATGATGTAAGGAGGGAGAGAGATGTTCCTCTCACTGAGAAAAAAAAAAGGATGGGAGAAGGAGAGGATTTATTTGCAAGACCAAAGAGAAAATACTTTTATCAAGGCTACTGCTGCGACTAATGATGTTTTTAGTAGTTTTTTTTCTCTTCCCAAGTGATTTTGTTCTCAACTGGTGTCCCTGTAATATACTGGTCTGAGGAGGATATCAGTCGAGTACTGACCTTTCGCAGCTTAAGCCCGAAAGCTTATCACTACTTGCCTGATAGAAGTCAATTTCGTTTCCCATCTATCAGTACACTGCATCGTTGGATTCTCAGCTCAATGTGGAACCAGGTGTGTTGCATGCACTTCTGCAACTGTTGTACCATAAATGTGAGTCTATGGATGACTGTAAACGTCTACGTGTTTAATCTTTTGATGAAACAAGTGTCAGTGAAGGTAACACTTGTCTTGTGAGGTCATAATTCCTGTCACATCACTCACACCTGGAGGCAAAGGCAGCACCTGTGATCACCTGCTCTAACTGCCCCCCCCCACCACCCATAATCTGATAATCTGTTGTCAGTGGCTGTAACACTTATCATATGAAGTCATAACTCCTGTCACCTCATGTCTACATTATTAGTATAATGGACAAACAGGGAGGAAAAGAACTCCTGTAGGCAACTGTATATATATAGTCATCATTACCCTATCTTAAGCTGCAGTTATTTAAATACAAGACTATAACTGAAATACATTGTTTTTCTTTTAACCTTTCCTTCTGTGTATCACCCACCACACTGACTGGTGTCCTTAGCTAAAGTTATATGCAAGATTAAACTCTCTATTAGTATTATTTTCTATGTGAGATACTGAGATAACAAAGTACAGTATATAGAACCATAAAATGTTCTGTTTATAAGAGGTGAGAGGTAGGCGAGGAAGTCTGCCTGCTGACGTCAGCAAAGCTCCACCCACCTTGGCCTAGCCTAGCCTAGCCTAGCCTAACCTGACCTTATCTAACCAAAACTAACCTAACCTTGATCTGATCTGATCTGATCTAATATAGTGATTAGTTTTAATCAGATTGTTATACGTCTTTTTGATCAGTCTAAGTTTCTTTCATCTTACTCTTCATTTTTTCTCTGTTGTTCATCTTTGTTATATTGTTTTCTTTATGCTTTCTTTTCTTTCCCTCCTCCTCCTCTTCTTATTCCTCTATTGTTCTTTAAGAAATCAGGATAACTGTTAAGATTTGTTGACCAATTTTCTCTACATTTTCATTAAGAGATTACTTATTAAAACAACATTATCTGTATTTATATTATCTGAAGAGGAGTCCCGGCCACAACAAACGCCCCCCACACTAACATAATGAAACACTCCAGTAAATTATGTAAATATTCAAAAGGATTTGGATTTAATTGTAGTTTGTTTAATTTTAGGAACATTTCATTAGTGTTAACGGGAGGCAGGTAATGGCTATTATTAAAAAGCTTCCCTTATAATGACTACGGTCCCTCCAGCCAGACTTATACTAGCGTCTAAAGCCAAGGTGTGGTAGAGTCAAGGTTACCCACTGAAAAGTTTATTTGGATAAGTTCGGTGTGATTCTATTAGGTTTGGCTCCATTAGGCGGTGTAAGGTTACCTGGAGTGGATGATTATGTGTTGGGTGGGGCGGAGAGGAGTCACACCAGGTTAGTTAGACTCCAGTTAGTGTGTATTTTATCCCTTTAACTCTCAAAGGAAAATTAAATAGATTAGTTGTTTTATAAGATAATTATTTAATTTTAATTCATCGGTTTATACTTTCATGATGTTACGTAAGTCTATAAATTCACTTAATTATTTTAATGGCAGGATAATAAAAAGATACCTGCTGTAATTACCGTGTTGGAAACTACAATTAGACAACCAAAACAGCATCATCGGCCATTACAGAGCGTTATTTTGTATAATGTAAGCACTTAAGTCAGTGGCCTAAAGCCTCAGGGCTGCTGTGTGAGGTGGTTCAGTCACGATACAAACATTACCAACATGTTTATCTTCACCAGGTGGGCTTAACATGACCAGGTGATGCCTTACTAACTCTTGGATTATTATTGTTGTTTAGTGAATTTGTATGAAGCTGCAAGATCATCTTACACCTCTTGGAGAAAATTGGGTAAAAAAAATTTTTCATCCCAATTTCCCCAATTGGTAGATATTTTTTTTTTTTTTGTATTTTGGTATTCTTTAACCTACCTTACCTGACCTCACCTGACCTAACCTGAAAATAATCCTAGTGATAATGGTAAAAAAATGCCAAATACCTATTGGAATAAAAACGAATATTAACCGATATTTTTGTATTATGGAGAAAACAAAATCTTCAAAAAAGTACAAAAAGTTAAAAACATAAATCAATATTTATAACAACTCCTCCAGGTATCTTTTGTTAGTTTCACCTTCAGTGTCCTCATGACTGTCCTTGTCATTTTACTATTGTTTGTCTTCCTGTATCTTGGATGTTCTCTATGTCACAGTTTGTGTTTGTTCTTTATTGTACTTCGTCACTGTCCATGTTTTACTGCATTATATTTCTTTGTTGTGATAAAATAGTTCCAAGACCTTCAGTTATAAACAATAATCATATGAAAGTCTTTGACAACAACTTAAATTATTCCTTCTTTTCGTTACTTAGATCCATTGAATTCTTGTGTCCGTGTCCGTGACAATGATAATGAAAGGACTTATATTGAGTAGTCTCTCAGGTTTTCATTCGACTGTAAACATACAGTAAACATACAAAGCTGTAGTGAGACTGCTGGAGTTATGCTGCATCATATTAATGCAGCATGCAGCATAATGCGACCTCCTCTCCCTCCCTCCCCGACATGACAGCATAATGCAGCTCCCTCTACCTCCCTCCCCAGCATGACAACATAATGCAACTCCCTCTCACTCTCTCCCCAGCATGACAGGATAATGCAGCTCCCTCTCACTCCCTACCCAGCATGAAAACATTATGCAGCTCCCTCTCCCTCCCTCCCCAGCATGTCAACATAATGCAGCTCCCTCTCCCTCCCTCCCCAGCATGACAGCATAATGCAGCTCCCTCTCCCTCCCTTCCTCCTCAGCATGACAGTATAATGCAGCTCCCTCTCCCTCCCTCCCCAGCACTTGTTAGCACTCAAGCACAGCTCCACTCTCCCTCCCCTCCCCAACGCGGCCAGCATAATGCAACTCCCTCCAGCCTCCCCAGCATAAACTACAGCATAATGCAGCTCCCTCTCCCTCTCTCTTCAGCATGACAGCATAATGCAGCTCCCTCTCCATCCCTCCCCAGCATGACAGCATAATGCAGCTCCCTCTCCCTCTCTCCCCAGCATGACAGCATAATGCAGCTCCCTCTCCCTCCCTTCCCAGCATGACAGCATAATGCAGCTCCCTCTCCCTCCCTCCCTCCGCAGCATGACAGCATAATGCAGCTCCCTCTCCCTCCCTCCCCAGCATGACAGCATAATGCAGCTCCCTCCCTCTCCCAGCGCAGCAGCATAATGCAGCTCCTCCATCCTCCCCAGCGCGGCCAGCATGTGGCTCCTCTCCCTCCCTCTCCCCAGCAGCCAGCATAATGCCAGCTCCCTCCCACTACGCTTCCCGGCATGACCTGGCCTCAAATGCAGCTCCCTCCTCCCTCCTCCTCTCCCCAGCATGACAGCATAATGCAGCTCCCTCTCCCTCCCTCCCCAGCATGACAGCATAATGCAGCTCCCTCTCCATCCCTCCTCAGCATGACAGCATAATGCAGCTCCCTCTCCCTCTCTCCCCAGCATGAGAGCATAATGCAGCTCCCTCTCCCTCCATCCCCAGCTTGACAGCATAATGCAGTTCCCTCTCCCTCCTTCCCGAGTATGACAGCATAATGCAGCTTCCTCTCCCTCCCTTCCCAGCATGACATCATAATGCAGCTCCCTCTCCCTCCCTCCCCAGCATGACAGCATAATGCAGCTCCCTCTCCCTCCCTCCCCAGCATGACAACATTATGCAACTCGCTCTCCCTCCCTCCCCAGCATGACAGCATAATGCAGTTCCCTCTCCCTCCCTCCCCAGCATGACAGCATAATGCAGCTCCCTCTCCCTCTCTCCCCAGCATGACAGCATAATGCAGCTCCCTCCCTCCTCCTCCCCAGCATGGCAGCATAATGCATCCCTCTCCCCTCCGTCCCTCCTCCAGCAGCAATTATCAATGCAGCTCCCTCTCCCTCCCTCCTAAGCATGACAACATTATGCAACTCCCTCTCCCTCCCTCCCCAGCATGACACCATAATGCAGCTCCCTCTCCCTCCCTCCCCTGCATGACAGCATAATGCAGCTCCCTCTCCCTCCCTCCCCAGCATGACAGCACCCTGAAGTTCCTTAATGAGTTGGGCTCCAGACTTATTGAAACTACCAGAGACTCCAGGGCATCGATCTACTATTTACAAGACAACCAATTGGGAGATGATGGTAAGGGAAGGCGAAAGACATCAGGTAGATTTTTACAGAACTTAATTTGGTTGGGACACAAGGACAGGCTGGAAGGGTGAGGTATGAGGATCTGGTAGGGTGGAATATGAGGGACTGGAATGGTAGGGTATGAGGGATTAACAGGGTAGGGTATGAAGGACTAACAGGGTAGGGTATGAGGAACTAGAAGGGTAGGGTATGAGGACTGGCAGGGTGGGGCATAAGAGACTAACAAAACTGGGTAGAAGGGTGTGACAATCTCCTCTTCTACACTAATCACGCCACACGTTCTCCCTAAGTCATCAAAAAATATACATTTGTCATGGTGTTCAAAAATTCCTCTTTTACTAACACAAGCTCTCGTTCTTGTAGCCATTGTGATTTAGGCTGAGGGGATAGAGAGATATAGTGAAAGAAGTAGGAACAGATAAAGAGAATGACAGACATAGATATGAGGATATAATAATTGTGGAAGGGGAAGGAAAGAGGAGGTGGAGATAGTGGTAGAGGAAGCAGGGAAGGAGAGTAGGGGAGAGAGAGTGATGATATATTAAGGTTAATAGAGACAAGGGGGGATAGGATAGGTAAAGAGGATACGACAGGGCAGATTTAATCTAATTTTATGGGTAAGAGATGGCAGGAGACCTAGTGAGTGAGTGAGTGGGACAACCATTGATCGTGATCACGCCCCAGTCCACAAGATCGTACACACAAGATAGAGTCAAAGGAACAGAGGGAACATATTCGGCTTGTTGTCGAACACTTGAATCAAAGGAGCAATAAGTTATTACTGAGTCACTGCACGTTGACTACATATTATAGTGTTTGTAAAGATCTTTCTTGTTACACTGGTTGAGAAGATCAGATAGCGACCGTACGTGAGCTGTGGCCCATATCTACAGAACCTCGACCATATTAGTTGGTAAAATTGTCTTCGTTTTCTTTGGTGAGTGATCGTGTATTTCCAGATGTAATAACTGAAATGTGTTCAGTGTCTCCAGCAGGACCCGGCTGTACTCTCTTATTGCTGGGACCTCTATCAATCTGCCTACACGAATATCAATGAGACCCGTTTCAACTTCTCTACAAACTTTAAGAGCGTTCGGTCGAGGAGTTCAGGTACGAAAAAAGTATGTTAAGTGAGAATAAATTAACACGAGGCCAGTCAGTGTGTCAAAACAAGGTCGGGCCCACATCAACTGGCAATATAATCACATAAGGCGGATCATGACGATAACACATTTGTGCTTATTGTTTCATCAAAGTACTTAGGCAACATGTTAAATCTATTGTTTGTGTGAAAATAAAAGGAGAAGCTGTACAGGTTGATCCACAGTTCCTGTTTCAACATCTAACAAAAGCATCAGGGAGAGTGTAAGGCAGGTGAGTAGTGTAACCACCCACTGTACTCTCAAGGGTCTGGCCTAAGAAACACCTTATGGACTATGAGCTGTACACTGCTGCATCACATTAACCACTAGGGGTTGTAAACAAACACTCCAAAAGTGCCTTTATGGAGGAGACCGATGAATTTCAAAATGAACACTGTGACTCCTGTTGTCTCGGTAGGGTCGTCAAAATCCTTTGTCTGTTGTGTCATATCGTCTAACACAAAATCGTAAACATACTTTTTGGGGCGTATCTACATCTTACAGCATGATGACA
>NW_024717139.1:7500-70268 GCF_018991925.1 Homarus americanus | reverse complement strand
TGGTAATAGGGTAGTGGTAATAGTGGTAGGTTGTGATGGCGTTGGTTTGTTAGGTACCATTACAACAATTATTACCGCGATTAGTACTACCACTACTACGACTAACGATACTACTACAACTACCACCACTATAACTACTACTACAGTTTATCCTACTCACATCACTGTAACAACCAGTCCATAAAAAAAAAAAATTCCCCTTACATTTCCCTTTACATTTCCCTTTACATTTCCCTTTACATTTCCCTTTACATTTCTTTCTCCACCCTCTCCCTCCTCCTCTACCACCACCTCCACCACCACCTCCACCTCACACCCCAACACAACCAAGACCCAGAGTACACGAGGCTCCCCCAACGTCGTCCACCAGCCACAGAAGGACGGTTCTCTTGCTTGCCTCGACGGTGATCTTTCTGTGCCTTAGTAAGTAACGTTGTTTATGTTACGGACGTTGCGCAGGTTATTGCTACGAGGATTTGCTTCCGTTATTGCAACATTTTCCTGCCATTGTTGCGATGTTGGTGTTGTTGTGCCGGGTTGAACGCCTCGTGTAGTAACCAAGCGCCAGGTATTTGGGAGCTCTGATCTTTCTCAATGTTTTTCAGTCAATTTGTGGTTTTAGTGTTATTTTATTCCAGTCCTTCTCGTTGGTATTCCTTTATGGTATCGTCTGGTATGGTTATTTCTGACGTGGTATTGTGTCGTTGGTGCCAAGTGGTGTGGAATTCCAGGGGATACGAGTAGGGTACACACACACACACACACACACACACACACACACACACACACACACACACACACACACACAAACACACACACACACACACACACACACATACACATATTTACAGTACATATATCATGGTGCTAAAATTCAAATAACTAACATGATATGAAAGGTGCTCATATATATTTTATAATCATGATGCTGTTGCAGAGTTTATAATTCATGTGCTGTTTTGTGTTTTTTGTTATGTTTGTGTTCCTGTGATATTACAAGTTGTTGAATAAATTAGTGCTAGGGAAAATCCTGTTATATTTATTAACCTGTGATATTCGATTTTGTTTATAATGCACTGTGGGGGTGTGGGTGGTAGGGGAGGGTGTGGGGGGTGTGGGGTGGTGGGGGGGGTGTGGGAGGGGGGTGGGGTGGTAGGGGAGGTGTGGGGAGGTGTGGGGTGGAGGTTTGGGGATGAGAGTAAGAATAGTGGGGTGTTGGGAGAGAGTGTGGGATGTAAGGGAGGGGAGTAGGGGTGTGGGGGTGGAGTCATAGGTGAAATGAACTTGATTAGCTACTTTCAATTTCACGCATATTTAGGTCTACTTAGTTTCTTTCTCTGTGTTTCTCTCTTTCTCTGTCTCGTTCTCTCTCTCTTTTTCTCTCCTCCTTTTAGCGTTAATCTCTATTTAGTTTTCTCTCCTACTCTTTCTCTCTATCTCTTTCTTTACCTTAAGTTATCGTCCTCCTTTACAATCTAGTTATTCCATTCTCTCCCTCTCTCACAACCCCTCTAGATATCCCGAACCACCTAACCTAACCTAACCTGACCTAACCTAACCTAACCTGACCTAACCTTCAGGTGATCCTATAATTTTGTCGAGTTTTGTTGTATAATCTTAACTTCGTCTTAGTGAGAGTCCTAGATAATCCACAAGTCAGTGAAGGATTATATATATATATCTATAATCCCATATACAAGTGTTATTGTTGTGACTTCATAAAATTGATGAACAAAAAAAAAATAATGTTTGAAAAGAAATATATATTTTTTGTTACTGTATGATAGGAATGACAAGGGCTAGTGATGGTGTGTGTGTGTGTGTGTGTGTGTGTGTATGTGTGTGTGTGTATGTGATGCGTAAAAAAATGTGTCTGTATGTGTGCTTGTTTTATTGTTTGTTTATTTTATTTAAGAGCTTAATGAACTTAAACTCAAGAGTTGGTCTGTTCCTCTTACTCCGTCGCAGCTCACAACAATAACACCTCTGACTCCTCTGCGGTGTTGTAAAAAGACATCAAGGCGAGGATATAAGTCTACTCCACGTTTACACACTCCAAGTAAACAGCATAAACAAACACTCCGCCTCCGTCCTGTGTATAAGACTCAGTGAGATCTGCCGCATAAAAACAAATATAAAACTGAAGTGAAGTTGACCTATTAATCTTCTTTACTCAACTCATTCTAAGTCATCGATGAAAATACGGGACTTTTCCTGTTTTTTTCGTCAGTTTAATCTTAATCTTCGATATAAAAGCCCCACAAATAACAGGATATTTTTACATCAAAGTAATTTTTTTACTCGGTTCACATTAAATTATCGATAACCTCCCAAAAATGTACAGCGCAGAGAACATAGAGAAAGTGAAAAAAAAAAATAAAACTTGCCTCAACTCAAGGTAAAGGTAGGCAGGCGAGCTAGTTGAAGGCAGGAACTTCTCCACCGTTTCAATAAAAGTCTCACAGTCCTGCTAAAAGCGTCGTTCAAAAGGCTTCCATGGAGAGTGGAGAAGCCGAGTACCCAAGAGTGAATACCAAAAAAAAAGGTGAGGAAGGGAGGCAGAGTACTAACAGGAGTGCATCTTGTGGGAGTGTTGGGTTATAGGGTTGAGGAAATGTTGATGGGTGAGTGGAGGAAGGAATGGCCATGTGTGGTGGTGTAGTGAGCTGGAGGACCTGTTACTGGGACCTGCAGGATAAGGTCGGAGGTCTCTCGTGTCCTCCGGTCAACTCGGCTTATGGGCGTTTTGTGCTCTTGTTGATTGTCGGCATTTTTGGGGGGCATTGTTTGTTTTCAGGGGAGGAGGATGTGTACACGGAGGGAAAGAGATGGAGAGGAGAGGAAAAAGTCTAAACTTTAGTATTCTGGCGGTAGTCCAGTGTGTGTGTGGAGGCAACGCTTCTTAGCCCCGTGCAGGACAACACCCTACCTCTCTCCTCCCTCTCTCTCGTGGTCGTGCTCAGAGCCAAGAACGCCCTACCCTTTATTTTCTCCCTTGTTATATTAATGAACTTCTTACTTAGTTAACCTCGCATAATGATTAACTATTGGTGATGCAAAGGTTAACATTATTAGTCGACTTTCTTAGCAAGATCATCAGTAGTGACCTTATTGTGTCTATCGGGGCAGATCTGCTCACGAAAAACAATAAAAGGCCTTTTCTTTGGTACAGCTCCGCATACCTCGGGGGAAAACACTTATGTCAGACTTAATTATGACACCACACTGATGGTAACCTTTGTTGGTCAGACTGGGACAACACCTCAGCAACAGACAAACACAGTAATGACCCATCGATATCTGCCTCGATGACTAAACAAAAAAGAAAACTGACTACCTCGCTTGTATGACAGTAAGTTCTATCATACAGAAGGAGAGATAGTCAGCTAATAGGAAGCTTTACGATTATTACTCATGATCTCTCGCTATAGTCATGACTCAGCTAGGACGCCGAACACCGAACACGTCCCCTTTAAGCTCAAAATACAGCATCAAGAATAGACTTCTCCCACCAACACCCAACCTACCTAGCTTACAGAGACTGGCAGGGTTAAGCAACACACCCAACAGAAGTACTCACAAGGTCTACAATAAGACTCGCGTAAACGGGACTATATTCCAATATGTTAGAAGGCTCGTAAACCTCCCTCTCCCATCACCACGTCATCGATACTACAAACCACAAGAGTCTATGGATAATGTTTGAGTTTCTTTGTAGTTGTGTTGACATTTAATTCTGCAGTATATCAAGGGGTAGGAAGTTATCAAACACTATCTCATAAGTTAAATCGTCTTTGTGAGAGTCAGTCTAGATTATGAGCACTTGGTCAAAGAGCCACTCAGACAGACAGACAGACAGACAGAAATAAATAAAAAGAAAGAAATACTGATAAATAGACACAGATTGATACAGACAAACCAACAGACAGACACACAGACAAACAGACGACAACACAGAAAAGAACTCAAATGATGAAGAACTGAGAAATTCAGCAACAAATCCCCAAATAAAGCAAAACACGACTATTAAATAAAGAGAGGAGACAAAAGGACAGGAGCAGGTACATTAAACACTATCCTGAGAGAGAGAGAGAGAGAGAGAGAGAGAGAGAGAGAGGGAAGATGACGGTGGTGGGTGGGTGGTGGTGATGGTGGTGGAGGCGGTAGTCCATCCGCTTCAACACAGTAACACACACACACACACACTGAATCTCACAACATCCCACACACACACACACACACACACACACACACACACACACACACACACACACACACACACTAGCCTTGGCCCACCAACCAGCCGTCGGTCCCTGGATTAAATTTCTGCTCCTACACGGTCACCCCGGAGATCCCAAGACGTGTTCATCTGGGTGATACAACCAACTGAAGCCTGGGGGCGGTGGTGGGGGGTGGTGGGGGGTGGTAGTGGGGGTGGTGGGGCGTGGTGGTGGGGGGGTGGTGGGGGCGTGGTAGTGGTGGGGGGTGGTGGGGCGTAGTGGAGGATGGGGGGGCGTGGTAGTGGGGCGGTAGTGGTGGGGGGGGTGGTGGGGCGGTAGTGGTGGGGTGGTGGGAGGGTGGTAGTGGTGGGGGATGGTGGGGGTGTGGGAGGATGGTGGGGGCATGTAGGGGGATGGTGGGGTGGTGTGGGGGGGGCGTGGTAGTGGGGGGATGGTGGGGCGTGGTAGTGGTGTGGGGGCGGTAGTGGTGGGGGGGTGGTGGGGCGTGGTAGGGGGATGGTGGGGGTGTGGGGCATAGTGGTGGGGATGGGGGCGTGGTAGGGGGGGATGGTGGGGGGTGGTGGGGTGGGGGGCGTGGTAGTGGTGGGGGATGGTGGGCGGTGGGGACGTGATAGTGGGGGGATGGTGGGGGCGTGATAGTGGTGGGGGATGGTGGGGCGTGGTAGTGGTGGAGGATGGTGGGGGCGGTAGTGGTGGGGTGGTGGGGCGTGGTAGTGGTGGGGGATGGGGGCGTGGTAGTGGTGTGATGGTTGGGGGTGGTAGTTGGGTATGAGGGGAGGGGTGAAGGACATGGGAGGGTGAGGGAGAAAGTGGGGGTAGTGGGAGATGGGAGAGTGAGGGAGAAGAGTTATGATAATGGAAGGAAGAGGAGTTGAGGGAAGAGGAATGAACAGGGGGAGGAGGAGGAGGAGGAAGAGAGAGAGTGGAGACAGGATGAAGAAAGAGGAGACCGGGGTATGGTAATGAGAGGTAAGAGGATGAAGAAGAAAGAGTACTGGTGAGAATGAAAGAGTGAAGGAGGAATGGTTAAGAGATGAAGGAGGATAAGAGAGAGAGAGAGAGAATGATTCAAGAGAAATTGTAAAAAAAAATCCTTCTCTTAGAACTCTCAAAAAAATAAAAAATAAATAAATAAATCAAAATAATAAGAAAACATAAGATAAAAAGGAAAAAAAAATGTCACAAAAAATAAATAAAAATAACACTTAATTTCTGCTCCAGCAATTCCAGACGTCATAATGTTTACTTAAGATGTCGTCACCAGGGTCCAAGACACCTCCTCTCTGCTCCTCTCTGGTGACCCAAGCGATTAAGGCTCTACACGCACAGGGAAAGAACTCAATCCTCCTTACCCACCCACCCAACCCTTCCACCCACCCACCCACCCCACCAACCCACCCAGTTAAACCAGCCAACGGATCCGACCACCCACCCACCCACCTACCAACTCACCCAGCTAAATCAGCCAAAGACCCGCCAACCCACCCACCCACCCACCAAACCCACCCAACGATTCCGGATACGGACTCAGCCACCCAGCCAGCTAATACCAGCTAACCCACCCACACATCCAGACAACCACACCACCCACCCACCCCACCCAACGGACCCAAGCCACCCAGCCACCCAACGTACCCGGATAAAGACCAGGTTTTGTTTAAAATATAAGAACCAAGATGCGAAAACCTCAGTATCCCTCCCCACCTCCCTCCTCCTCATCCCCTCTCCCTCTTCCCAGCCCCCCACACCCCACACACCGGAAACGTACCTGAACTTTCTTATGTAATACTAAGATCGGCGGTGTAGACTTTACAGTTTAAAGATAAATGTGGCTAGGTGGAATGGTAGGGCAGGGTACGCTAGGGTAGGGTACGGAAGGGTAGGGTAGGGTAGGGTAGTAGGGGTAGGGTACGTAGGGTATATAGGTTAGGGATAAAGGTATAGTAATTTGGTTTGGCTAGGTTAGGTTAAGATTGTTTTAATAATAATAATAATAATAATAATAATAATAATAATAATAATAATAATAATAATAATAATAATAATAATAATAATAAACACTTAGGTTCTATCAGCATATAAGCCCCAGGAACATGTCTACCCCCACCACACACACACACACACACACACACACACACACACACCACACCACACACACACACACACACACAAACACACACACACACACACACACACACACACACACACACACAGCGGAGAAGATCGCCTTAGCCCTGTGTAGAATCTCGGCCGAAACGGGAACGTACGAGCATCAGGTTTCACACTCCAGGAAAAATATTCTTCCGCTCTACTGGAGGAGGAGGAGGAGGGGAGGAGGAGGGGGGGAGGAGGAGGAGGAGGAGAGGAGAAGGAGGGAAGGAGGAGGAGGAGGAAGGAGGAGGAACGACCGCCTTAAGTTGGCCTCTGCAGCAGACAAAGTAGAAGGGAGTAACTGGCCAACTACCGGAGTCACACGGATAGATGGAGATAGTTTTAGCGGCGTCCAAGGATAGGAGAGAGAGGTAGGAGGGAGGTAAAGTGGAGCCACGAGAACTTGTTTGGTTGGCTTGATGAAGGGAGAGGTTAAAGAAGGGGTAGAAATAGTCCAAGTATAAAACGTGTGATGCTCAAGAGGGTCAAAGGATTAGTCATTAACTTCCTGCCTATAGAAGAAACGTAAATGGTGATTATGTTGTTTTAAATGTTTCTCAGTGCAACCATTACTAACCTAACCTAACCTAACCTAACCTAACCTAACCTAACCTAACCATCTCTTGTCTGACTGTATTACTCGTCTTTCCTCAGAGTCGGAAGTGAGGGTATTGTAATCACCCTCTGTATGTATGAGTAAGTCAGCGATATATTTACTTTAATAATGGTCTAAGGAAAATAATGGGTTAAGATTCCCATTTTTTTCTTACAGTAGAATTTTCCTCGAAACTATAAATGTAAGAATGTAATTAACTTACTGATTTTTAACTGATTCACAAAAAAAAAATATCCGAAATGGCAAAATAATTACACCGAGACTCTACCTTAACTAAATTCATCTCATTAGAATAAATTAATAGACAAAACTACACTGAAACTTGAACTAAATTTTTTCACTGAGCACACCAACTGGAAGACAGAATTAACCCACTGAATCTTTGTGAATCCGAACCCGGGAGACTTTGAGCACACCAGAGGCCAGCGTGAAGGTGAAGTTTGCCAATATTCCTGTTTGAGATTGTGTTAAGCTGGGTGGTGAAAGCCTTCGTGCCCAGCGGGTTATATTCCGACTTATGGTGTCTTACATTATATTTATACGTGTACTTACAGAGTTTCAAAGTGTTGTTGTTATGAGTTGTGGTAGTACTGTTATTACTTCTTCTGGTAATATTAGTGTTTTGTTATTGTTATATGTAGTGTAAGTTGTATAGTTGTAGGAGAATTATTATTATTATTAGCAGTAGTAGTTTTAGGTGAAAAGTCGAGAGTTGTTGTAAAATTAGTGGTTTAATCTACACTTCTCATTTATATATTCAATAAAGTTAAACCGGACAAAAAAAACCCAACGACAAACGATAAAACAAACTGACCTTAAATAACATGTTAGTGTATGTGTTAATATACCATACAAGTGTCATTCGGGGAATATTTGGTAATAAAAATGAGGTTTTTTTATTTTCTGTCGTTCCTTCACATTCCGGCCAGCGTGGACATGACTCTGCCCAAATATATTTTCCGACAGCCTTCACAAACAGGGGGTGACAGGTAAAAGTGTTTATGACATGGTGGTGATGTTGTTTTGGGGTCAAAGGTCACTCTTATTAATACTGGTAAGACAGACGTTATATTGGCACTTAAATAATGACACTCCTAGTCTGTCTGTCTGTTTGTCATTTACCTGTGTAGATCAGGTGTTGTACATCCACGTTCAGTGTATAAATATGAGTAAATGGTATATATTTTCCACTTCTTCCTCCCCACTTTTTCTCTCTCTGTGTTCCTTGTTATTTCTTCTCTCCCCTTATTCCCCCTCTCTCTCTCTTCACATTTCCCTCTCTCTCCTTCGTGTTTCATCTCTTCTCTCCTCTCTCTAATTTCCTCTCCTTCTTTCCACTTTCCCATCTTTTCCCTCCATCCTTTCATCTTTTCCTCCATCTCCCCAGAGTGTCCCTGACAGGTGACGGACAATTCTAGCACCACAATTTTCCCCATCACGACCTTCTGTCAGGGAAAAATCAGCCCCGGAATATCCCTGGATCTTACGATATTTACTAACCCTCTATGAGTGACAGTATTCTTTCATTTCGCCTCTGTCACAAGCCGTTCCAGAATCGCACATAAACACACTACTCTTGTGTTCACCGCTAGAGTTTCAGATTATAACAAAAACAAAAATATTCTAGTTGTATTTTTTTACCACAAACGTTTCAGAATCGCTAACTATAAACTACTTGTAATTATATCCCAACCACAAGCATTTAACAATCGCTATAACGTTTCACCTCGTTAAAACACATGAAACAACATTTAACAATGAAAAATTACGTAAATTAATTGTCATTTTGGGATTTAACTTTGAAAAAACAAAATATCATCCGTCTTTACAACATTAACGCTAAGCCCTTCCACTAATCTGTTTCTCCAACGTATCTTCACAATGCACAGTAAGATAAATATTACTTAACTACCGACTATGGTTTTCGCCTTAACATCAAATATTAATTCTACTTTCTTACTTAAAACTTTTGTAATTTAACATTTTGAGGATCTCTTATATAACGTGTAGCCTTACCCAGCTCCCCGTCCAACTCTAAACAAACCTCTAAAACCAATAAATTAAAATAATTCAGCCTTAAACTCGTTCCTTAATTCCTCTTCTCTTTATGAGTCTGTAACGCTCAGGTGACCTGAGTTGGTTTATTTTAGTCGTTGATCTGTTTTAAATTAGGTTTTATACAACTTTGCGCTCGTGGTTTATCTGTTAAATTGTTTTAAGATGGGTGTACTGCCGGGATCTGAGGTTTGTAACAACTTACAACATTAAGAAACAATAACATGCCCCAGGTGGGACTTAAGTTATACTATAAGAGGCTGTTATAGAGGTGTATATAATCTTACCATCCCGCCCCGGTGATAGCTTAAGAGGGCTGATACGATCAAGATAATGTTATACCTATTTGCTGGGAGTGTTACACAGCATTATACTCTCACATAATCCTCAGCCATAAAGTAAAGACACTGTAACTTTATTACACGAGCTACTCAACTTTTTCTCTTGACAAGTTGCAGCTATTTTTCCTTTTAGTTAAAGTGATGGCGAGGAGCCGAGTGTTAACTGGAGGAGTTAAACTGTGGACTGTGGACTGTGGACTGTGGACTGTGGAAATTTGTATTTATTGAACATTAAATCTTCTTTACCCTTTAAATGGAAAAATTCATGAATATTACACACACACAAATATATATATATATACATATATATATATATATATATATATATATATATATATATATATATATATATATATATATATATATATATATATATATATATATATATATATATATATATATATTCAAGCCGGTATTTGACTTAGCATAGAAAAGGACAATGGCATTTTATTCAACAATTCGACAGTTAACATTTTGCCTGCACTATATTTCACGTGCTCTCAGATTACCAGATTATACAGCCAAGCTTTACAAAACAGACGAGACTAAAACTTTTTATCCATCTCGGGTTTATAAAACAAAAACACATATATTTTGTTCTTTGGTTAAATATAGAAATTTGGTTCTCACTACAAACCTCGGCTTACTGTTCCCATGTGTGTTTTACTGCTGATCACTACACAATTATTTACGTTCTCTAGGGACAGAAAAATTGTCTCCGTGAAGGAAATAGAACGGAAAACAAATCACAACTTTATTAATGGTTATGTAACTAAACAAAATATACAATTGGGTTGGGTTTTTATACCAAAGAAAACTAATTGTTGCCTTACGGGAGACCTAATTAAGAAAAAACTAAAGCTTTAATTTGTGAGAAAAGAAATAATATTTATTGCCATTAAGAGGTTATATAATTTTAATGTTTATCTCTGAAATACCATAATATTGGCTTTCATGTTGACTTAAGCCAGAAAGATTATATATATACGTAATTTTTGTTCTAATGATTTGGCTTTAGTAAAAAAAATCTGTCTTCATGAGAGATAGAATTATAATTGATAACTATTTCGTCCGTATCGATGGTCGTATCAATAAAAGTACAAACACAAACTCTTGGTCCTCATGAAAAATAATAATTGTATAGGGAAATAAAAGTAACAATAACCTACAATTGTATCGTAATTGTAAAAAAAAAATAGGTACTTTTAGTCCACCTGGGAAAATAATGGTAATAAATAATAATCACAGGATGTCTCAGAAAAATGTATACAAGCTTTAGCTAGAAACATGAAACTATTCTGTATACATTTTTTGACAACCTTATGCATTCTCTGTTGGGAGTTTTGACGTTACGTGATAAAAGTGGCGACGAAGGTTGAGGGATGACTGGTGCAGGAGGCGAGGAAGAGGAGGCTGACGAAGGGGGAGGAGAAGAAGAAGAATCTGAGGGTGAAAAATGATAGGTCCATGATGGGTGAGTTTGGTAGGGGGGTGGGGGAGAGAAGGAGGAGGAGACACGAGGGGAGGATACCGTTGCTCTGAGGAGATGAACGAGGCTTAGGGAAGATAATCCGAAACCTGAAGGTAGAGGAAGGGACTGATAAGGAAGGACACAAGAGAGAGAGAGAGAGAGAGAGAGAGAGAGAGAGAGAGAGAGAGAGAGAGAGAGAGAGAGAGAGAGAAGGAAACGATAACGAAAAATGGAAGGCGAAGGGACAAACATAAAGAGGAATTAATGGAGATGGAAGATGATAAAGAAAGGATAATGATAAAGACAGAATTATAGATAAGGTGTGATAAAAAAAGAAGGTGGAGTAGAGAACAAGAAGAGAACAGTGAGCTGGAAGAAGGAGAACAACAACAAAAACAACAAAAAACAAATAAACAACAACAACAACAATAACAATAAAAACAACAACAAATAACAACAAATAAATAAAATAACAAACAAATAAAACAAATAAAACAAATAACAAATAAATAAATAAATAACAAATAAACAACAACAACAAAACAACAACAACAAATAACAACAAATAAACAACAAAACAAATAACAACAACAAATAAACAACAACAACAACAAACAACAACAAATAAACAAAAAAAAACAAACAACAACAACAACAAATAAACAACAACAACAACAACAAAAACAACAACAACAACAAACAACAACAACAACAACAAAAAACAAACAAAAAACAACAACAACAACAAAATAACGTTAGTAAGGGTAGACTAATAAATAGTAGTCGTTATAAAAGGAAACGATATGATAGAGACTAAGCGATGATAAAAATTAAGATAACGAGCTTAAAGGTAGTTACCAAGGAGAGGAGTAGTTAAGGAGGAGGTAATAGATAATGAGGATAACGAACACGTAAATGGGAAAGAAACGATAATGAGAGCAAAACGAGTAATGAATGAACGGCTAAATAGGAAGTGATGATGATGATGATGATTAAGAAACGAGCGATAATTAGTAAGAAGTAAGACAATAATTAAGTAATGGCGACAAAGAAACACAAGAGAAAAATAAAAATAAAGATGGAATAAAAGGGAAGAAGTACAATGATAAAGAAGGGATTAAGCAAGAGGTAAAAGCTTAAAGGCATTTGTCAAGGAGAGAACAGAGGAAGAAGAGTAGATGAATAATAACGAGAACACGGGAGAGAATAAAAAACGGTGATGAAGATGGAATTAAGCGACAGGGGGCACGAACTTAAAAGAGAGGAACAGAAGATAATGAATAAAGAGGAACAACCAAGAGAGAGAGAGAGAGAGAGAGAGAGAGAGAGAGAGAGAGAGAGCCTAGAGGTGAATAGGAGAGGATGAGAAAAGCAAAGGTTAGGGGATAATGGAGAGAGTAGAAGGAGAGACAGAGAGAGAGGAAGAAAAGGAGAGGAGGATGGAGGAAGGGGAAGGTGAGGAGGAGAGGTAGAGGAGAACTAGAGGAGAAGGAGGGGAAGAGAAAGAAGAAAGAAAAGTAGAAAGAAAAAGGAGGAGAAGAATAAAACAAGGAGGAGAAGAGATAGAAAAAATAAGGAGAAAAGAACATAAACGAAAAGAAGGGAAACAACGGAAGACGGAAGGATTAAGAAGAGGAAAAAGCGAAGAAAAAGAAGGAAGAAGAAAGACAAAGAAAAGAAAGAGTAATAGAGAGGGAGAGGGGGGAGGGGAGGGGAGGAGGCCAAGTTAGAGAAGACGAGAGGTGAGCAAGTGGGAGGTGAGAGGCAGGAGAGGATAAAGTGAGAGATAAGGTGATGGGGAATGAGGAAGGACAGAGAAGAGGGAGAGGTGAGAGAGAGAGAGAGAGAGAGAGAGAGAGAGAGAGAGAGAGAGAGAGAGAGAGAGAGAGAGAGATAATGAGAGAGAGGAGAGAGAGGGGAGAGAGAGAGAGGAGAGAAGGAGGAGAGAGAGAGAGAGAGAGAGAGAGAGATAATGAGAAGAGAGAGAGAGAGAGAGAGAGAGAGAGAGAGAGAGAGAGATAGAGAAAGAGAGAGAGAGAGAGAGAGAGAGAGAGAGAGGAGAGAGAGAGAGAGAGAGCTCGATACTCTTTGTGTACGCAACAGGTGTTCAAGGTGCAAGAAAAAAAAACACATCAGAATAACGCGTCTGTCTCAAGCCATGAGAAATGTGGCTGTGGATTTCTCAGGGTCTACAGGTAGACATACATCACAGTCTTTCGACACCAATGTGATTTATCTTACTAATGTAATGGCTATGTGTCTCAGATCACCTGTATGTGAGAAAATGATCTCATCTCACCAGGATAATGGCTCCTTCACCTAACCTACCCTAACCTAACCTAACCTACTCCTAAATCCTAACCTAACCAAACCTAACCTAATTTAACTCTAATCCCAACTCAACCACAACAACCTCGAGTCGACACATTGTAAGATTTGGTGAATTACTAAACAATGGAAGGAAGGACACAACGAGGGAGAGGGAGGGGAGGAGGGAGGTGGAGGGAGTGAGGGAGGGAAGGAGGGGGAGGGGAGGAGGGGAGGAGGGAGGGAGGGAGGGATAAGGGATAAGTAGAAGGTGGAGGAGAAGGATTACAGGAGGGAGCAGGAAAGAAGAGGAGGAGAGGAGGAGAGAGAGAGAAGGGAATTAGAAAGTAGGAGGAAGCAGGGGAGTGGGGGGGGAAGAGAGAGGTGGGGGAGGGAGGTGGGGAGGAGGAGAGAGGGGTGGGGGTGAGGGAGGGGGGGGGTGAGGGAGGGGAGGCAAGGGATCGAGGTGTACTGAGGGCTAAGGAGGGGAGATTAATAAAGATACGACCAGGGGTGGGTGAGGTGAGGGGACTAATGACCCAATAAAGGGAGAACCAGACAGGACAAGGAGGGAGGACGGGGTGAAGAGGAAGAGGAGGAGAAGAGGGAGGAGAAGAGAAGAGGAGGTGAAGAGGAGAGAGGAAGAGGAGGGAGGAAGAAAGGAGAGGAGGAGAAGAGGGAGAGGAGGTGAAGAGGGAAGAGGAGGCAAGAGGAAGAGGAGGAGAGGGAAGAGGAGATAGAGAGGAAGAAGAGGATAAGAGGAAGAGAGGTGAAGAGGGAAGAGGAGGTGAAGAGGGAGAGGAGGTGAAGAGGGAAGAGGAGATGGAGAGGGGAAGAAGAGATGAAGAGGAAGAGGAGGTGAAGAGGAAGAGGAGGTGAAGAGGGAGAGAGGTGAAGAGGAAAAGGAGATGAAGAGGAAGAGGAGGTGAAGAGGGAGGGAGGTGAAGAGGAAAATGAGGTGAAGAGGAAGAGGAGGTGAAGAGGGAGAGGAGGTGAAGAGGGAAGAGGAGATGGAGAGGGAAGAAGAGATGAAGAGGGGAGGAGAGGTGAAGAGGGGGGAGGTGAAGAGGAAAAGGAGGTGAAGAGGAAGAGAGATGAAGAGGAAGAGGAGGAGGAAGAGGAGGTGAAGAGAAAAGGAGGTGAAGAGGAAGAGAGGAAGAGGGAAGAGGAGATGAGAGGGAAGAAGGATGAAGAGGAAGAGGAGGAAGAGGAAGAGGAGGAAGAGGAAGAGGAGGAGAAGAAGGAAGAGGAGGAAGAGGAAGAGAGGAGAAGAGAAGAGGAAGAAAGAGGAAGAGGAGGAAGAGGGAAGAGGAGATGGAGAGGGAAGAAGAGATGAAGAGGGAGAGGAGGGAAGAGGAAGAGGAGGTGAAGAGGAAGAGGAGGTGAAGAGGAAGAGGAGGTGGAAGAGGGAAGAGGAGATGGAGAGGGAAGAAGAGGAAGAGGGAGAGAAGTGAAGAGGGAGAGGAGGAAGAGGGAAGAGGAGATGAGAGGGAGAGGAGATGGAGAGGGAAGAGGAGGTAAAGAGAAAAGGAGGAAGAGGGAGAGAAGGAGGGGAAAGAGGTGAAGAGGGAAGAGGAGATGAGAGGGGAAGAAGAGGAAGAGGGAAGAGGAGGGAAGAGGAAGAGAGGGAAGAGGGAGAGGAGGTGAAGAGGGAAGAGGGGATGGAGAGGGAAGAAGAGATGAAGAGGGAGAGGAGGTGAAGAGGGGAAGAGGAGATGGGAGGTGAAGAGGGTGAAGAAGAGGAGGAGGATGGTGAAAGAGGAAAAGGAGGAGAAGAGGAAGAGGAGGTGAAGAGGAAGAGGAGGTGAAGAGGAAGAGGAGGTGAAGAGGAAGAGGAGGAGAAGAGGAAGAGGAGGTGAAGAGGAAGAGGAGGTGAAGAGGAAGAAGAGGTGAAGAGGGAGAGGAGGTGAAGAGGGAAGAGGAGATGGAGAGGGAAGAGGAGATGGAGAGGGAAGAGGAAGTGAAGAGGAAGAGGAAGTGAAGAGGGAGATGAAGTGAAGAGGGAGAGGAGGTGAAGAGGAATAGGAGGTGAAGAAGGAGGTGGGAAGGGAAGAGGAGATGGAGAGAAAGAGGAGGTGGCGAGGAAGAAAAATTAGATAAAAAGAGAAGAACGGCTGGTGAAGGAAGAGGAGAGGAAAAAGAAGCAGGAGGAAAAGGAACAAGAAATAAATTCGTAAAAGAGGAAACAAGGAAAAAAGAATAAAGAAAAAGTGAAACACGTTAAGGAATAAGAGGTAAAAAGAGAGACAGAGAAGATGAAGAGGGGAATAAGCGGAGACACAGAAAGAAAAAAGGAAGAAGGGAGAGAAGAGTATGAAAAAAAAGAAGAATGAAAATAACTAAAAGAAGAGGGAAAAGATGAAATAAAGAGACAGAGAAAAGATAAAAGAAGCAATAAATAGGAAGAGACGACAAGTGATGCGTTCAACTATTAGTTATTATTATTATTTTTACGGTAATAATAGTTCTCAAAAAAGGTGAAAATGACTGAATATTAAAATTTCTAGGAGTCTTAATTAAATGAGGCAGGCAGGTGATTAGCATAAGGCTAGAGTGATGGTGATATTGATTAGGGTGATGGTGAGGGAGGGTAGGGTGATGATGATATAGACTGGGGTGATGGTGAGGGAGGGTAGGGTGATGGTGAGGGTGTGTAGGGTGATGGTGAGGGAGGGTGGGGGGAGATGGGTGATGGGGTGAGGTGAGATGTGGATGGGTGGTGAGGAGGTAGTATGGTGAGGGAGCGGAGGGTGAGGTGTGGTGGTGATGGTGAGGGGCGCGTGGGGTGAGGTGAGGGGGTGGGAGGAGGTGTGTGAGGGTGTGTGATGATGGGGTGATGGTGATGGTGGCAGACTGGGGTGATGGTGAGGGGTGTGTTGGGGTGGGTGAGGGTAGGGTGATGGTGGAGGCGAGTGTGTGGGTGGGATGATGGTGGGGTGTGGGGTGGTGGTGAGGAGGTGGTGAGTGAAGGTAGGGTGATGGTGAGGGGCGTGTAGAGGGTGATGGTGGGGTGAGGGTGAAGGGTGGGGTGATGGGGAGTGGTGAGGGGTGATGGTGGGGGAGGTAGGGTGTTGTGAGGTGCGCGTGGGCGATGGTGAGGGTGTGTGGGGGGTGATGGTGAGGGCGTGTGGGGTGATGGTGAGGAGTGTGTGGGGTGATGGTGAGGAGGGTAGGGTGGTGATGGGGTGATGGTGAGGGGATGGGAAGTGTGGGGTGTGATATGTGGTGAGGGCGGTTGAAGGGGAGGGTAGGGTGATGGGGGATGATGGTGAGGGTGCGTGGGGTGATGGTGATGGGGTGCGGGTGATGGTAGGGTGAGGTGTGGTGGGGTTTGTAGGGTGATGTGAGGGAGGGGATGGGGTGGGTTAGTGTGTGAGGGGTGTGAGGTGTGAGGGTGATAGAGATTGATGGTGAGGGAGGGTGGGGTGATGGTGAGGTGTGTGGGAGTGTGGTGAGGGTGGTGGGTGATGGTGAGGGAGGGTGTGGAGTGATGGGTGAGGGAGTGTGGGGTGATGGTGAGTAGGGGTGATGGTGTGTGTATGGTGAGATGTGTGGGGTGATGGTGAGGGTTTGAGGTGATGGTGAGGGAGGGGTGGGGTGATAGGTGAGGGGCGTGTAGGTGATGAAGTTTGTGGGGTGAGGTGGGAGGGTAGGGGTGGTGAGGGGTGGGTGATGGGAGGGTAATGATGGTGAGGGTGTGTAGGGTGATGATGAGGTGTGTAGGGTGATGGTGAGGGAGGGTAGGGTGATGGTGAGGGTGTACAGAGTGAAGAAGGAGATAAATAGGGTGAGTAATGATGAACAGGGTGAAGAACAAGAAGAGGAAGGAGGAATTGGGACAACGAAAGAGGAATAAGATGAAGATGGATAAAAGAATGATAAATAAATGACAAATAGAGGAAGAAGGAACCAAATGAGAGAGGAAAATTAGGGTGATGAAGGCGAAAGAGGAGGATGGAATGGGGTGATAGTGGAAGGTGAAGGGAAGGGAGGAAAAAGAATAATTGAATAAATTAGAGAGAGGCAGGAAAGATACGGAGAGGAAGAGAGGATGATGTACAGGGAATGGACAAATACGATTGGATAATATAAGACAAATGAGATAATTACAAACTGAATTAAACATTGAGAGAGAGAGAGAGAGAGAGAGAGAGAGAGAGAGAGAGAGAGAGAGAGAGAGAGAGAGAGAGAGAGAGCTCATTTAAAGGGTATTTTTGCTTGAAGGAGGAAGAGGCTCCTTGGTCCTTTGAGTAGTATAAGGGCCCCTAACACACGCCAGGGGGTCCTAACACACACCAGGGGACCCTAACACACGCCAGGGGGCCCCAACAGACACCAGGGGGCCCCAACACACACCAGGGGGCCCTAACACACACCAGGGGGCCCTAAGACACGCCAGGGGGCCTTTGTAATTAAGTAATGGGTACACATGAGCCCTATTGAATAAAAAAAAATATGCTTTTATTCTAGAGAGAGAGAGAGAGAGAGAGAGAGAGAGAGAGAGAGAGAGAGAGAGAGAGAGAGAGAGAGAGAGAGAGAGAGAGAGAGAGAGAGAGATGGTTTACGTTCCTGGATTAACGCAATATTTATCTGGGCAGAAAAATTACTAATGTTTTTAATTCATCGGGTGTCGGGTGTCGGGTGTCGGGTGTCGGGTGTCGGTAGTTAGTTCTCATTGACCTCCCGAAAATAGTGAGGGTATTTGTTTTCTTTATTATTATTATTATTATTATTATTATTATTATCATCACTATTACTAAGATCATCAATATGTCATTTCAATAACGTAATTGTGTTAGTGTCAATATTATGGTCACTTGATAAAGAGTCATACTAAGTTAGTGATGACCGATTTGTTAATTACTCCCATCCACCTAGGCCAGGTAGAGTCCAGGTGAACGTTCCAAATTGTTTCGCCAAATGTGATTAAAACCTTTCAAACCTTATCGTTGTTAAAAGGTCAATGTATATAGACTCATAAACACAGTCATACACATCACTGATATGTAAAAACCTTTAGATCTATACATCTATAGCTGTCAAGATTAAGAGAAACATACACACACAAACACAGACACACACAAACACAGACACACATACTCTCAGACACACAGACACACAAATACAGACACACATACACACTCTCAGACACACAGACCCACAAACACAGACACAGACACATATAAGACACACAGACACACCTGAAAACACAAACACAGACACACTCCTCAGACACAGACCAACAAACACCAGACACACACACTCTCAAACACACAGACCAACAAACACAGACACACATATCAGACACACAGACCAACAAACACACACACACACACACACTCTCAGACCTGAATAACAACACACACACACACACACTCTCAGACACAGACCAACAAACACAGACACACACTCTCCCAGGCACTGAACCCACAAACACAAGAACACACACACTCTCGAGGCCACTGAGCCAGCTAAGCACAGACACACATACTCTCAGACACACAGACCAACAAACACGAACCCCACCTCTCAGACACACAGACCAACAAACACACACACACACATACACACTCTCAGACAAACAGACCAACAAGAAACACAGACACACACACTCTCAAGACACACAGACCAACAAACACAGACACACATACTCTCAGACACACAGACCAACAAACACAGACACACACTCTCAGACACACAGACACACAAACCTGAACCTGAACCTCTCAGACACAGATAACAAACACAGACACACATGTCTCCTCTCAGACACAGACCAACAAACACACACACACATGCACACTCAGACACACAGACCAACAAACACAGACACACACTCAGACACACAGACCAACAAACACAGACACATACACACCTCAGAACAAGACCCACAAACACAGACACATACACACTCTCAGACACACAGACCAACAAACACACACACACACACACACTCTCAGACACACAGACCCACAAACACAGACACACATACACACTCTCAGACACACAGACCCACAAACACAGACACACATAACACACTCTCAGACACACAGACCAACAAACACAGACACACATACACCTCTCAGACACACAGACCAACAAACACAGACACACATACACACACTCTCAGACACACAGACCAAACACAGACACACACTCTCAGACACAGACCAACAAACACAGACACACACACACTCTCAGACACACAGACCAACAAACACAGACACACACACACTCTCAGACACACAGACCAACAAACACAGAACACACACTCTCAGACACACAGACCAACAAACACAGACACACACACACTCCCTCAGACACAGAACCAACAAACACAGACACACATACACACTCTCAGACACACAGACCAACAAACACAGACACACATACACACTCTCAGACACACAGACCAACAAACACAGACACACAATACACACTCTCAGACACACAACACAGACACACATACTCTCAGACACACAGACCAACAAACACAGACACATACACACTCCAGACACACAGACCCACAAACACAGACACACACACACACACTCTCAGACACACAGACCAACAAACACAGACAACACACACTCTCAGACACAAAGCACAAACACAGACACACATACACACTCTCAGACACACAGACACACAAACACAGACACACATACACTCTCAGACACACAGACCAACAAACACAGACACATACACACTCTCAGACACACAGACCAACAAACACAGACACACATACACACTCTCAGACACACAGACACACAAACACAGACACATACACACTCTCAGACACACAGACACACAAACACAGACACACACATACACACTCTCAGACACACAGACCCAAATACAAACACATACACACACTCTCAGACAAACAGACCAAACACAGACACACACATACACACTCTCAGACACACAGACACACAAACACACACACACACATACACACTCAGACACACAGACCAACAAACACAGACACACATACACACTCTCAGACACACAGACCAACAAACACACACACACACACAGACACACAAAGACAGACACATACACACTCTCAGACACACAGACCAACAAACACAGACACACATACACTCTCAGACAAACAGAACACACAAACACAGACACACACACTCTCAGACACACAGACCAACAAAACACACACACACATACACACTCTCAGACACACAGACAAACAAACACAGACACACATACACACTCTCAGACACACAGACCCACAAACAACAGACACACACAGACACACAGACAGACACACAGACCCCACACATACACTCTCAGACACACAGACCACAAAACAACAGACACACACACTCTCAGACACACAGACCAACAAACACAGACACACATACACTCTCAGACACACAGACACACAAACACAGACACACATACACACTCTCAGACACCGACCAACAAACACACACACACACATACACACACTCAAACACACAGACACAAGACAGACGCACACATACACACTCTCAGACACACAGACACAAACACAGACACACACACACTCTCAGACACACAGACCAACAAATACAGACACACATACCTCTCAGACACACAGACCAACAAACACAGACACACACTCTCAGACACACAGACCAACAAATACAGACACACATACACACTCTCAGACACACAGACACACAAACACAAACACACATACACACTCTCAGACACACAGACCCTGAAACACACACACACACACACACACACACACACACACACAGGAAGGCCTTTGACCTTGTTGATCACTGCACTGTTATCAACAAGGCTATTACCTAGGGCTGCCCACCAACCTGTCTCATGGCTCACTGATTTCTTGAGTGGACGTCGCCAAGCAGTGAGGTATCAGGGCTTGGTCTCTACATTCCAACACCTCACCTGCGGGTTCCCCAGGGGACCAGATGGGACCACTATGCTTCCTCATCCTGATCAACGACGCTCTGTCGGACACTCCTCACAGGTGGAAGTACGTGGATGACTGCACTGTGGGGGTTCAGTGGACAACACCGCACCAGACTATTCATCGCTCCAAGGCACCTGGACAGGCTACAGGCATGGACTACGGAGAACAAGGTCACCATCAACCACACAAAACCGTAGTCATGCACATCAATACCGCCACCACTCCAGTGCAAGCCCCAGCAGTCACAGTGGGTGCCCATCCTCTCCAGCTGGTGCAGTCTGCCAAACTCCTGGGTGTAACTATAGACAACAAACTTGACTGGAAGGCCCATGTAAATAACACAGTCAAGGCAGTACCGTCTCTACATGCTACGAGACTTAGGTCACTTGGGACACCCACGCCAGAGCTGAGGACCATCTACAACGCCTTTATTCTCCCCAAACTAACGTATGCGTCACCAGCCTTGTCGTCTTCCTCAACTCCACCCAACAACGTCGACTAGAAGGTACAGAAAAGGCCTGCAGAATCATGCTCGGCGCAGAATACTCCGGCTGCACCAACGCTCTCTCCACCCTGGAAATGCTATCCCTCAGTGACCTCCACCAAAGCACTGGAAAGGTTTGGCCGTGGACTACTGCACCACCCTCGCCATCCCACCTCCTGACACCTGCAGCCCCACCCAACTCGCGCAGTCCGCCACTACAACAAAATTCAGCCCAAGAGCCCGCACCGATAGATATAAGAACAGCACCATCCCATCTATTGTTAAAATAATAAACAACTCCTGATTTATGTACTGTACAGCCCTGTAAATGTATTCAATGCATATTATATCATTATGTCTAAATCAAATGTAAGTCTGTATATTTTCAGCCACCGGCACGCTCTAATAAATTTTATTATTATTATTATTATTATTACACAGCTCTGATTTATATACTGTACAGCCCTGTAAATGTATTGAATGTATATTATTATCTAAATCACGTGTAAGTTTGTATATTTTCAGCACAAACTCTAATAATAACCGTTTATTATTATTATTATTATTATTTATTATACACACACACACATCCCAGCACTGTGTCGTGGTAATTAGCTGGTGTGTGTGAGGCCAGGTACAGGTCAGGTAGGTTAGATCATCATCACTAACAAAGGTGTAAATTACTGATGAGGGATGTTGTGCCAGTTTGACCCATCTCCCACCGTCACCATGGAATCGTGCATGGAGCTAACAAATGGATCACAGACAACGTATTATACCATCAAGATGTACAATCCCCTTCACTTGTGCGCTTACAGGGACTCATCATATAAACATTCCAAAAATCTTTGAGATGTTTGTTTTAATATAGTTTACTTTGATTCCAGATGTTTACTATTGCGAGTTTCCTTCTGTCGAATGTAAAGAAACACAAGGCTGCCACACTGCACAAAACCTGATGAGCCCCTGTAAACGCACTAGTGAAGGGGACTGTACCTTTCTGAGTCACATACCCTTTAAAACTCACCAACAATACCTGTGTTAAATCCTCACTATTAAATTCACCCCCAAGATTCCTTCTATTGTGTATGATCTAATTACCCAAATATAATACATCTATCACACGTTAACAGTGATCTATCGTGGTATAAAAAAAAGCCGAATAAAAATACCCAATGAGAAGAAAGTAGAGTTTTAAAACGAATTAAAATCGTTTCCTTGTGGGTTGCGTGATCAGTTAGCTGCACCAAACACCTTATACACGTTACCTGACTGAAAATCTTTATACTCATCTTAAGATACAATAAATTACGGTAGATAAATGATGGCCAAGGTTAAGATCAGATACATTCATCATAAAGTTAACAGGACGGAGTTATTATCCCACCACCAGAGCCTTTGAGGACGATGATTTAATCCTTAGAGAACAATAATTTAACCCACTAGGTCTCAAAGGGTTAAACAACAGAAACGGGTATCTGTACCTGGAGTACTGTAGTCGTGTCTTAGGGAAGCTTTCTGGTGTGTTACTCTGGTGAGAGGTGGGGTTGGCTAAGGTGTGTGTGTGTGTGTGTGTGTCGTCGTTTAACTAAGACCATCTCAGTGTATAATGTCTTCACTCTGGTTAAATGTCTGTTTTAATGTTGAAATATACAAAAATAAGGTAAAGATTCTTAATAGCCTTTATACTTTTGTCCTTTTGCATCATCATGAACAAATAAAATCGGTATGATGACAAACCCTCTGTTGGGAGCTTTTCTTTCGGGAGAATTTTGGCCAGGACTGCTACTGTCCTCGGTACAAACGTGGGACTCGGGAGGCGCATGTTGCTCCTCTACCGTCTCGGAAAAAGCATAATGCCACACAGCGTCCCGATTTCCGCCACCGCCTCCCTCCTTTCCTTAAATTCACCCAACATCTTCTTCTCGTGCTGGTTGGTGTTGAAGGAGCGAGAGGAAGAGAAGGAGGAAGACAAGGAGGCGAGCTACCGACGTCTAGTAGTCGCTGGATGCCTGACATGTTAAAAAAAAAAAACAAATATTGATTTATATTTTTGAAGGATATAAACTTACTGTGAATATAAGAGATTACTAAAGCCAGGCATAGAGTGAGTCCTTGTGGTATATGTCGCCGTTGATTCCAGTGAAGTCTCCATACAACGGACTTCTCCCTCTATATAACGGACCTATCCCTCCATATAACGGACTTCTCACTCTATATAACGGACCTATCCCTCCATATAACGGACTTCTCACTCTATATAACGGACCTATCCCTCCATATAACGGACTTCTCACTCTATATAACGGACCTATCCCTCCATATAACGGACTTCTCACTCCATATAACGGACCTATCCCTCCATATAACGGACTTCTCACTCTATATAACGGACCTATCCTCCATATAACGGACTTCTCCTCCCATATAACGGACCTATCCCTCCATATAACGGACTTCTCACTCTATATAACGGACCTATCCCTCCATATAACGGACTTCTCCCTCCTAACGGACCTATCCCTCCATATAACGGACTTCTCACTCCATATAATCCTTTAGATAGAGGAGGGGGTTCACGATTATTAGACCCTCGATATAATGGACATGCATATTTATATAGTTCGTTAAATGAAGGTTTTATATCTAATTGGTCCTCTATATAACGGACTTTCATCTCCATATAGTCCGTTAAATAGAGGTTAGGTTAGGTTAGGTTAGGTTAAGTTAAGAAAAAAATTGTAATCAAATCACAAACAATAAACAAACACGTTGCATAATACTTAAAATCATTACCATAAATTATAATTCTCTAGAAAAAAATTCAACTATGATTCATTTATTAAGACCCACATACACACAGACACAACACACACACACACACACACACACACACACACACACACACACACACACACACACACACACATACAGAGACCATAACAAAAGCAAGATGACCCACTGAATTTTGAGAAATTTAAGGACGCTAGAGCGATAAATGTGACTCTATTTCAGGTCCAAGGTCAAGTGGATTACCTGGAGGTCGACAGTATACCTCCAATTATCGTCTGTTTTGAATAGTTATTTCCTGGTGTGATGATGATGAAATTGCATGATAGCTTAGATGGCTGGGGAGGAGGGATGTGTGTGTGTGTGTTTTTAACTAAGACATTCTGTACATACACAACCTTTCACACACACACACACACACACACACACACACACACACATACATACACCGACATACATATTGCCTCTCCGTGTCATTTCGCTCATGAATAAAAACAGCGGAATTAATATTTGGAAATAGTTTTGTGTTGGCCTCAGGTGATACACACAGTCATCACACGGAGGGAATATAGAAAATGCGATTTCCACTTTACGCCTCTGATACTGACACGTTTTTATTTTATTTTTTATTTAGGAGAGGACACGTTGATTCTTTATGTATGTATGTATGTATGTATGTATGTATGTATGTATGTATGTATGTATGTATGTATGTATGTATGTATGTATGTATGTATGTATGTATGTATGTATGTATGTATGTATGTATGTGCAAGAGGAGAGAGAGACTGACTAACAGACTGAACGAATATGTAAATAAAATAAGCTCCTGTTAACATATTCAACGTACCTGTGTCAAAAAATTTAATTATCATTCATTTACCTGCGTTGTGAATTTGTAAGTACTGTTTAATTATCCGAGCTTTTCCGTATTCAGGATTTTAATTTTTTTTTTTTTTTTAAAGTGTAAAATGTAAGTTTCTTTTTGTTATTTTTATTATTTGAATATTTTCGATTTATTTATATGAGAATATGGGTGACGACGCCTTCATTTATAAACAAGATATCTCACCTTTTTCTACTTCCTCTCTCTCTCTCTCTCTCTCTCTCACGATGGATCTCCCAAAAATTGCCAAGCACGGAATCCCCAGATATTGAATTCCGCTCAGCGACGAACTCAGTGAAAACACGGCTTGGTGCTGACAAAAATCAAGCAGGTTGGTTCCTGAGATGGTAGAGTGGTTTCGGCTCCTCCTATCTGATGTGTGAGTCTGTAGGTGTCGTGGCTCTCTGTCAGTCTGGTGTGGCTCCAGTCTGTAGGTGTCCTCCTCACGCTCCCCCAGTCTGTAGGCAGGTGGTTCTGTCAGCTGAGGTGTGCCCCCTCTCTCTCTGTAGGTGTCGTGGCTCTCTGTCAGTCTGTAGGTGTTGTGGCTCTCTGTCAGTCTGGTGGTGCTCTGTCAGTCTGTAGGTGTTGTGGCTCTGTATCTGTAGGGTTGGCTCTCTGTGGCTCTCTGTCAGTCTGTAGGTGTTGTGGCTCTCTGTCAGTCTGAGTGTGGCTCTATCAGTCTGTAGGTGTTGTGGCTCTCTGTCAGTCTGTAGGTGTTGTGGCTCTCTGTCAGTCTGTAGGTGTTGTGGCTCTCTGTCAGTCTGTAGGTGTGTGTCTGTAGGTGTGTGGCTCTCTGTCAGTCTGTAGGTGTTGTGGCTCTCTGTCAGTCTGTTGGGGTTGTGGCTCTCTGTCAGTCTGTAGGTGTTGTGGCTCTCTCTGTCAGTCTGTAGGTGTTGTGCTCTCTGTCAGTCTGTGTGTTGTGGCTCTCTCAGTCTGTAGGTGTTGTGGCTCTCTGTCAGTCTGTAGGTGTTGGCTCTCTGTCAGTCTGTAGGTGTTGTGGCTCTCTGTCAGTCTGTAGGTGTTGTGGCTCTCTGTCAGTCTGTAGGTGTTGTGGCTCTCTGTCAGTCTGTAGGTGTTGTGGCTCTCTGTCAGTCTGTAGGTGTTGTGGCTCTCTGTCAGTCTGTAGGTGTTGTGGCTCTCTGTCAGTCTGTAGGTGTTGTGGCTCTCTGTCAGTCTGTAGGTGTTGTGGCTCTGTCAGTCTGTAGGTGTTGTGGCTCTCTGTCAGTCTGTAGGTGTTGTGGCTCTCTGTCAGTCTGTGTTGGCTCTCTGTCAGTCTGGTGTTGTGGCTCTCTGTCAGTCTGTAGGTGTTGTGGCTCTCTGTCAGTCTGTAGGTGTTGTGGCTCTCTGTCAGTCTGTAGGTGTTGTGGCTCTCTGTCCAGTCTGTAGGTGTTGTGGCTCTCTGTCAGTCTGTAGGTGTTGTGGCTCTCTGTCAGTCTGTAGGTGTTGTGCTCTCTGTCGTCTAGGTGTTGTGGCTCTCTGTCAGTCTGTAGGTGTTGTGGCTCTCTGTCAGTCTGTAGGTGTTGTGGCTCTCTGTCAGTCTGTAGGTGTTGTGGCTCTCTGTCAGTCTGTAGGTGTTGTGGCTCTCTGTCAGTCTGTAGGTGTTGTGGCTCTCTGTCAGTCTGTAGGTGTGGCTCTCTGTCAGTCTTAGGTGTTGTGGCTCTCCATCGTCTGTAGGTGTTGTGGCTCTCTGTCAGTCTGTAGGTGTTGTGGCCTCTCAGTCTGTAGGTGTTGTGGCTCTCTGTCAGTCTGAGGTGTTGGGCTCTCTGTCAGTCGTAGGTGTTGTGGCTCTCAGTCTGTAGTGTTGTGGCTCTCCTGTCAGTCTGTAGGTGTTGTGGCTCTGTCAGTCTGTAGGTGTTGTGGCTCTCTGTCAGTCTGTAGGTGTTGTGGCTCTCTGTCAGTCTGTAGGTGTTGTGGCTCTCTGTCAGTCTGAGTGTTGTGGCTCTCTGTCAGTCTGTAGGTGTGTGTGGCTCTCTGTCAGTCTGTAGGTGTTGTTCTGTCAGTCTGTAGGTGTTGTGGCTCTCTGTCAGTCTGTAGGTGTTGTGGCTCTGTCAGTCTGTAGGTGTTGTGGCTCTCTGTCAGTCTGTAGGTGTTGTGGCTCTCTGTCAGTCTGTAGGTGTTGTGGCTCTCTGTCAGTCTGTAGGTGTTGTGGCTCTCAGTCTGTAGGTGTTGTGGCTCTCTGTCAGTCTGTAGGTGTTGTGGCTCTCTGTCAGTCTGTAGGTGTTGTGGCTCTCTGTCAGTCTGTAGGTGTTGTGGCTCTCTGTCAGTCTGTAGGTGTTGTGGCTCTCTGTCAGTCTGTAGGTGTTGTGGCTCTCTGTCAGTCTGTAGGTGTTGTGGCTCTCTGTCAGTCTGTAGGTGTTGTGGCTCTCTGTCAGTCTGTAGGTGTTGTGGCTCTCTGTCAGTCTGTAGGTGTTGTGGCTCTCTGTCAGTCTGTAGGTGTTGTGGCTCTCTGTCAGTCTGTAGGTGTTGTGGCTCTCGTCAGTCTGTAGGTGTTGTGGCTCTCTTAGGCCTGTTGGTCTGTTTTAATAAATAATAATAAATAACAATAATAATAATAATAATAATAATAATATAATAATAATAATAATAATAATAATAATAATAATAATAATTAAATAATAATAATAATAATAATAATAATAATAATAATAATAATAATAATAATAATAATAATAATAATAATAATAATAATAATAATAATAATAATAATAATAATAAAAATAAAATAAAATAAAAATAATAATAATAATAATAATAATAATAATAAATAATAATAATAATAATAATAATAGTAAAGAGAAAATTATGAAAAAACACAGACTGTTCAGTGAACGTATAAATTTGTCGACGTGAAGTCAATTTACAAATTAACTCGACGAAAAATTAACGAAACAAAATAAAGTATGACTGGTAACTGACAAAAATCACATAATGATGATGATGATGATGATGATGATGATGATGATGATGATGATGATGATGATGATGATATTGATGATGATGATGATGATGATGATGATGATGACGATGATGATGATGATGATGATGATGATGATGATGATGATGATGATGATGATGATGATGATGATGATGACGATGATGATGATGATGATGATGATAATATGATGATGATGACGATGATGATGATGATGATGATGATGATGATGATGATTGATGATAATGATGATGATGATGATGATGACGTTGATGATATTGATGATGATGATGATAATAAATGATTATAAACAGCATAGCATCAGGTGAGTGCTGTAATCCTAATTACTTAATCTCTCTACCTCTTCTCTCTCTCTCTCTCTCTCTCTCTCTCTCTCTCTCTTACACCGATCAGTTTATTTCTCTAAAATTCATCCGATTTATCGATTTTTCCCCAATTATTCAACTTTTCTTTGTATCCAATATATTTCTATGTTTATTTTCAACCTCCTCTCTCTCTTTCTCTCTCTCCTCCCTCTTTTTCATCCCTTCCCCTCTCTCTGTCTTCTCTTCCTCCCTCTCTATTCCTTTCCCCTCTCTCTCTTTCCCCTTCTTTCTTCCCTTACCCACTCTCTCTTTCTCTCACCTTTCTTTGTATCTTTTCGTTTTCCCCCTCTCTCTTCCCTTGCCCCCTCACTCTCTTCACTTCTTCTCTCTCTTCCCTTCCCTCTCTTTCATCCTTTCCTCTCCCCCCCTCTCTCTCTCCTTCCCCTTTCTCTCACCCTTTCCTTCTCTCCCTTTCGTTCTCTCTCCCTCTCTTCGTTACGGCTCCAGCAGGCAGGTTGTATCACACCACAGATGTCAATACTTCCTCCACCACCAGCAGCCTCCCTGCCACGCCTCTCTATTTCCTTCCCGGGGATGAGAGGTGAGAGGAGAGGGAGGATAGGAAGGTTCTATGTAGGAAGAAAAATGAAGAAGATAGAGAGGAGGAAAGAAGGAGATGGAGGAAAATATTGGGAAGAAGAAATAAAGGAGAGAGAAGGGAGAGGTGGTGGGAGGTGAGGAGAGGAGGAGGGAGGGAGGAGAAAGGATAAGGAAGGTTGTATGTAGGGAAGAAATATGAGAGATAGAAAGAGGGGAGGAGAGAAAGGAGGGGGATGGGAGGATGGAGGAAAAATGTACATAGGAAGAAATAAGGAGAGAGAGTCTCCTACACTGTAGATATTCCAGTATCTGGCTAACCTTACACTGTCAACACGGCTCATGTTTACACGCAAATTGAGGGAAATCGGATATATTTTTTTTTAGGGGTGGGGGAGGGAATATCTACTGTGGTACTGTCCGTTTGTATGATGTTATTTGTGGTTGTTTTGGTGTTGTTATTGATATGCTTATTGGAGTTCGTATTTTTATTATCATCATTAGTTTTTCTATTTATTTTCTCTCTCTCTCTCTTGTTCAGTCATTACCTTTCTCCTTCTCATTCAATCTCTCTCTCTCTCTCTCTCTCTCTCTCTCTCTCTCTCTCTCAGACAGCGACCACCGACGTGTAGTTAATCTCTCTCAGAGCCAAGATGATATAGTCACCACAGGGAAGGTCTTGCAGCCTTGAGTCACCACACAAATTTACGGCCCAGAGAAGGTATATTACCGTCCGTTCCTTCGTCCGTTCCCTCGCCCGTGCCTTCTATCTATTCCTTCTTCCGTCCGTTCCTCCGTCCGTTCCTTCTATCCATCCCTCCGTTAGTCTCTGAGTCAGTCCGTTCATACATCAAACCGTCTTTTCATCCCTCCATCTCTCCGTCCGTTCCTTTCAGCTTTCCCCCTCTATCTATCCCTTATTCCATCCGTCCATCCTTCCGTCCATGCGTCAATCCGTCCCTCCATCCCTCTATCTTTCCGTCCGTTTCTTCCACCTTCCCCTTCTATCCTTTCTTCCGTTTGTCCTTCCGTCCGTCCGTCTGTCTGTCCGTTTTTCCACCCGTACCCGATCAGCAAGTTAAGCAAGCCAGGCAGCCTCTAGTGTAGTCACCTATCGAGAAACATCCATTAAGTGTAACGAACGATCGAACCGTCCCAATTAACAGCGAGCATAAAGTCACACACGACCAACACTGCTTCCTCCACTTCAAGATAATTTGTTTTTTCGATTTTATTTAGGTTTATTTTAATTTTTTTTATTAGTGACGATTTTTTTTTCATGATTTTATAATTTATTTTTTTTTGAGTGACGATTTTTTTTTCTCGATTTTATTTGGGTTTATTTTCATGAGTGACGAATTTTTTTTTAATTTGAAACTCAGTCGTGGGTAATTTATTTTATTTTTATTATATGTGGTTTAATAATTTAGTTTGTTTATTCTTAATCTGTATTTTTTATTTTTTTATTTATGTTGTTGGTGGTTGACTAGTACGGTGGGGGAGAGGAGGAGGTGGGGAGGTAGGGAGGAGGGGAGGTGGGGGAGATGATGTGGGAAGGTGGGAGAGGAGGTGGGAAGGTGAGGAGGGGAGGTGGGGGAGGTGGGAAGGGGAGGTAGGAAGGTGGGGAGGAGAGGTGGGGAGGTGAGGTGGGGAGGTGAGGTGGGGAGGTGTTGTTGAGAATGTAACTACCGGTCAGTGGCTGTTCAGAAAAGCTGGCTGGCTGGAAGACCTAAGTCAATTTACCAGCCAAAAAAACAACACCGGAAAATGTTCGGATATTTTTTTAATTTACGGATTTTCTTTTGTTTAATTTTTGTTAATTAATTAAACCTGTATTAATTAAAGAAGAATTAACAGATACATTCCCTTATAACATATAGTGTAGTTTTTACAGGAATAATTAACCTCAACTCTAAGCTATTACTCATAATTATATATTTATCTTGTGTTTAAGTTCAGGTAAATTAATGGGTTTTTTTTTATTTGAATATAAAAAAAACTAATAAAAATCACCAGAGGGTAATTTTAAAGATTTTTGTTTTGGTATCTTATATATTCAACTTATAAAAATATTACCACTAACAATCTCAACTATTTTTACACAAGGTTGAGTTTTATTCCCATGAGTCTTATAATACTCATGGTGTCGTTAAATATAATCGTATACCATCACAGTTAATGTTCTGTTAACGAAGTATCTTTTTTCTCCTAAGAATTTAATTTATTTTTAAAACAAATATCACTCAAAACTAAAACACGACCGAGTGAATGTTTAACCCAAAGTGTCATAAACATCCTAATTATTATTCATGATCTAAATGTTACTTAAATATTAAAATGTTATAAGAAATATACAGACATGAGTAAAGTATATCACCGGCTTCAGACGCTATAAAATGATCCTTCACAGGTAAAAGGTGAAAAAGTTCGAGCTGGGTTCATCCTTTATACAGGTAGAGTGTACTTACCTCTTCACCACAACTTTAATGGGGGATTTTTATTTTTATTACCTTCTCTTAAACGGTGGTATCTATATATTTTTTTGGTCCGGGGAATTTGGATTTTTTTTTTTTTAGTTTTTTCCCCACTATTTTTTTTTTCATTAATTAGGTTTGTTTTCCATTTTTTTTTCTCTGGGGGGATTTTCGATTTTCTGTACACTTGTTTTCTCTCTCATGCTTTTGCTTTCTCTTTGTGTCTGTCTGTCTCTCTTTTTTTCAGGGTTATGTATCATTTAGTACTACTCAATAATTCATCTCTTTACACACCTAATTTCCTTCTACTCTCTCTCTCTTTCTCTCTCTCTCTCTTCTTTCCTTTTCCATTTCATTTATTCCTTCATTCACTTTCTCTCTTTGTCCCTGTCTCCTCCCCACACCTCTCACCCTTTCACCTTCCATCATCCCATTATTCCTACTTCCTCTCGTTATTTACCTCCTCCCCCTCACTCCTCTTCATCAGTTCTTTCTTTCCCACTATTTTTCATTTTCCCTTTTTTTCCATTTTCCTTCATTTGCCGATATACGATACTAATTAAATCTCACATAAAGAAGTAAATTATATCGGAAATAAATATGTAATGCCGATATTGATAAAATTAATAGTGAAGATCATAATAGGTAAATCTCTCAAAGATATAGAGACAAAATGATGATGATGATGATGATGATGATGATGATATATAAGGTAAAAAATACAATGTAAAAGACTACACACTTCACTAATGTAGCCTCACACACACACACACACACACACACACACACACACACACACACACACACACACACACAAAACGACAAGAACAACAGTAACAACAACAACATTACTACTACTACTACTAAAAATAATAATAATAATAATAATAATAATAATAATAATAATCTCACCAAGGAGAGAACTTGTGTAAAAGTAATATCATAATAAAGACAAAATTTCGCTACTAAAACGTTAATTATTTTCTCTCAGGTGTTACCCAAGCGAGTTCTGAGGCGGCCAGGTGAACCAAGGCGCCGCTAAGGATGATGGAGGATTTGCAAATTTTTCATCCAAATCCTTTTCTCCTAATTTAACTTTCCCGGTTTGTGTCTCGAATTTAAATGGTGTGTGTGTGTGTGTGTGTGTGTGTGTGTGTGTGTGTGTGTGTGTAAACTTCCTTTAAAACAATTTGCATATAGATAATACCGTAGGCTCTGTCACCACCCACAATTGAGTTAGACACCCAGACGAAACTCAACCTAACTGATAAACAAAAGAACAAGTATTATTTTAATCCATACCTAAGAAAATTATGTAAAAAAAAAGAAAAGTCCTTGAAAAAAAGTCCCACAGAGGTCTTGAAAAAAAAAGTCCCACAGAGGTCTTGAAAAAAAAGTCCCACAGAGGTCTTGAAAAAAAAGCCCCACAGAGGTCTTGAAAAAAAAGCCCCACAGAGGTCTTGAAAAAAAAAGTCCCACAGAGGTCTTAAATTAACCAGCTGTTCGTGTGGGGTTGAAGTCTTGGGCACAATTTGGATTAATGATTAAAGTTCGTGGTGTTAGTCTTTGCCTTTAAGTCTGGTGAGAGGAAGGTTGTAAGTATCGGGTTTAGTTCAGTTTATTTTTAGTGTTTTCTGCGGCTTTTGTCTTCAGTATAGTTTCGAGCCCATGAGAGTGCAGAACAGTGTGTGTGTGTGTGTGTGTGTGTGTGTGTGTGTGTGTGTGTGTGTGTGTGTTAGATGATTCACACAGGTAATTAAAGAAGTCTATGATAATTCCATCTCATTCTTCCTCCAACACCCTCTTCTTCCCTCCTTCCTAAACCTTACCATTATAGTTAAAATTCTTACAAAAAAATATCGGTTTTTACTTCTGCATCCATGAATAAAAAAAAAATCATTATTAACCCCGATGCAAAAATTTATTATCCCTTTTCAATCCATATACGCCACCAAAAAATCGCTAAAAAGAATATCCAACTTTTTTTTATTTTCTCCCCTAAAAATATACAAAAAAGTAATTAATTCTACCGATAAATCATTAACCCCAATACATTAACCTTCTTTGGTCATATAAATTACAGGACGATATAAGATAAATTAATATGCCAACCCTCGGTGTGGAAAGCTGGAGATGACGTCAAACACATCTACTTCCCAACAAAAGCCTTAACCCCCCCAAAAAAGTCCCTAAATAGAGTAAAAAAATATTTCTCTTTAAGGATAATCCACTCTTTAAATAGCCTCCTAAAGTATAAAAGCCACAAAAATAGTAAAAGTCCCTCTTGAAGTAAATCTTAATACCAAAAAAGTCTTTCCTTCAAAATATCCTTCCCTTTGCAAATAACAAAAATGACCCACCACAAAACTTAAAAAAAAAAATTATATATATAAATAAAATAAATAAAAGCCCATCCGGGAAAAGGCCGAACACGATCCCTCTCTTGAATAAACACCTAAGACAAATAAAAATCCTACAAAGAAGAAGAAAATTTCGCCTCCCGGATAACCAAAATATTGAAGAAAAACCGAGTGAAGGATTCTAGCTGTTTGTTTGGTTACAAGAAACTTACCTAACCTAACCTAACCTAACCTAACCTAACCTAACCTAACCTAACCTAACCTAACCTAACCTAACCTAAAACTAACCAAACCAAACCTAGCTATAGTCCGCCTGTGTAGTCCATCACTTGGTATAATGTTACATGTCTCTTGGATGCCTTTTTATACCTCGAGCAAAACTCTTTACTCACATTCTGTCTCTTGGGCAAAAGCATTGTTAAACATCAAAGATCTATCCAATAACCTGACAAGACACAATCACTGGGGCACAAAAAACAAGACTGAAACTGTGGCAATACCAACCATCCTATGAACGTCTTTCTGAAGTCTTTTTAAGTCTTAGAGTCAGCGGAGGAGGTAAAAAAAAAGGACACGAGAATAGTAATTGACAATCCCACATATCCCAGAGTGTGTGTTGAGCAAGGCAGTTTTTCCCTCTCGCTCACAGTCCACCAAGATGGGCAGTTTTGTGAGCACCGTCTTGTGGTTTCAGGCACCGACGTGTACCACAATTTCACAAGGGACTATTGAATCAGGCAGGTCAATACCGCCAAGGTTCGAGGAAGGAAGGAGCATGAAGATGCGGGTGAGGTGAGGGGGGGTGAGGGAGGGTGAGGGAGGGTGAGATGAGAAAGGTGAGGGAGGTAAGGGAGGTGACGGAGGTAGGGAGGGACTTAAGGAGGAAGTTAGTTCAAAGTCTTGTAGGTCGAAAAATTCGGCTGGAGGAGTTTATCGAAGTTATCTTTTTACGAGAAGAGGTTGAGAGTGTTGGCTCAGGTCTCAATAAAAAGAAAAATTAGTTGATGGTTTTATATTTACGACTAATGAAGAGGAATGTTTACGTTTTCCTTGAGAGAGAGAGAGAGAGAGGGGGGGGGAGGCTCTGGAATCTTACATTTATAATTGATTTCCATTATTTTTCCTTTTTTTCTGTCATTTTCTTCCTTATGCACTCTTTCTCTTTTCTATCTTATTCTCCCTTCCTCTTTTCTCACCCTTATTCTTCCTGTCTATGCTCTCTCTTTCACTTTCACTCCCCTCTCTTATTCTCCCTTTCTCTCCACTATCATATCCCTCTCTTCTGTATTATTTTCTCTTTATTCTCCTCTCTCATTTTCTCCATTTCTGTCTTAATCTCTCTCTCTCTCTCTAAATTTATCACTTCTTTCTTATTCTCCATTTCTATTTCTCAATTTCATCTTCATCTTCCTTCACATTCACACCCACATACTCGACTCTATCTGTCACCTAAGAAACAACATACACTCCACTCGGTATATATATATCACCCTTCACCTGACAGCAACATCGACATGGCCTCCAGCACCAGACATTACCTTCATCCCGAACTTTACCTCAGGTGACGGAGAGAGGTCTTACTCCCTCTTACAGGTTATCTAAATATATCGTAGGTCATTAGTCTCTCGGTTACTCTTCCTCATTGACTACTGTACCGCTTTCGCCTCCTGATACTCTTATTTCTCTCCCTCTTCTTCTTCTTCCTACGCCTCTTCCTAGTCCTTCTCCTCCTTTGTATTGTCCTTTACCGAATCCCCCTCCTTCTCCTCCTCTCTCTCCCTCTACTTCCCCCCTTTCTTTGCCCCCGCTTCTGCCTCGTCCTCCTCTCTCTCTCCTCCTCCTCCTCCTCCCTTTCCTCCTCTTTCTCCTCCTCCTCCACCTCCTCCTTTCCTTCCTCTCTCTGCTCCTCCTTCTCCTCCTATTCTCTCTCCACCTCCTCCTGTCGGTTGGGAAGTTTAATGGTCTCCAGAATACGGTAATCCACACCCATAATAGACATGTTTCATCCTCGGATACGGGGCGTAACGAGGGCGAGTTTATCACACTAACCGATCAAGTGTTACCAGACTAAGAGGGTCAAGTGACTCCGTTCAAGTGTTACCAGACTAAGAGGGTCAAGTGGCTCCATCATTGCCCCTCGGATCATATTTTTAACCTCAGCTTTATATAAATTTGTATCGATTTTATATCCGCATTATAAACTTATTTTGGTATTTTTATTAATGTTTTTTTTATTTAAGGAATTTTTGGGGGGGATTTTGTGGTTTGTTTTCGTGGTGATGATAAAGAAATGTGAGGTTATGGTATGTCTGGTAACATTGTTTGTTTATGTTTTGTGGACAGTGTTACCAGAAGTGACAAGGCAGGTATAGGTTGTCTGAGAAGAGATATGGATTGATGGATGAGGGGTGGATGGTAAGGATGAGGAATGGATGGTTGGGTGAAGGATGGATGTTTAATTGGATGAGGGATGGATGTTTTGGATGAAGGGTGGATGATTGAGGCTTTGTTAAGTTAAAAAAAGTAGTGAATAGTGATTAGTGAGGATTTCATTGAGTCTCCCCTATTAAGCAATATTCCCCAGCTACCAGCCCTGCCAGTCTTGTGAGTCACGTGACGACGAGAGCCATCAACTTACGGCCCTCACGACTCATTAACTACTAATTAGTATCATGTAATTACGACCTCCTCACTAACGATACAAATGAGGAGGATCTGAGATGTGGTGAAGGGGAGGTGGAAGGGGGAGGGGGTAGGGAGGAGTTAAGTAAAATGGAAGGGAGAGAGGTAGGGAAAAGGAGGAGGAGGATAGTGGATGGAAGAGGGGAGAAAAGGAGAGGCTGGAGTGGATGGAAGGGGAGGTAGGGAGGGAAGGAGGGAGGGGGGGAGAGAAAGAGAGGCTTGGAGTGGATGGAAGGGAGAGAGGGAGTGAGGGAGGGAAGGAGGGAGGAAGGGAGGGAAGTTAAGAGGCAGATGTGGATGGAAGGGAAATTGCTTAAAATAAAAACCAAAAAGATAGGACGAATATATGATTAAAAACAACAAAAAAGGAAACAAAAACTAAACAAGGCAGGAACAACAGAACCAACAACCACAAGACAAAAACAACAAACATACAACAAAAACAACAAACACACGAGAAAAACAACAAACACACACGACAAAAAACAAGAAACAGAGCAGAAACAAACAAATCACTCGGGTATTTACAAGTGTCAGTAAGCCAACACCTCCGCCTTGTGTCCGCCTCTATATATCATTCTCCTCTCTCTCTCTCTCTCTTCATCGGCTCTTTCGTCTTTTCTCTTTGTTTTCTCTTCTCCAGTGTGTGTGTGTGTGTGTGTGTGTGTGTGTGTGTGTGTGTGTGTGTGTGTGTGTGTGTGTGTGTGTGTGTGTGTGTGTTTTGTCTTGTTACGATTTTAACCTTGAGTGTTCCTTTCTTATTTGTCCCTCCTTGTTTCGCTGTTCCTGTTTTTAATTTCCTTGCGAGTTGAACTGGAAATACAATTCATATTTTCACCTCATTTACTCTTATCATTTATTTAGTGATTCTACATTATAAATAAATATATATACTTAGCTTCATAGTTTGTGTTATGGATTTAAATTTTATAAGACTGCAAGCTTCATTTCCTAGTCATTTACATTTGAGATTTACAATAAAAGAAAATTGCTACAGTAAAGTGCAGACTAATTATGTTCCACGTAAATCATTTTCATTCAGGATTTACAGAAGGAAGGATAACATTGCTAATAAATAATAGTACCTCCTGAGCATCATTATTTAATATTAATAATAAATAGATAGTTTATTCACAAACTTAAATGACTAAATAATAACAATATCGACGTAGATTGAGTGATAGTTGCGTTAGGTTGTATTTTGGTTACATTTCCAACATTGAATATAATAATGCACGAAGGAATGAAAAAAAATATGTCACCTCACGTGGAAAAACACCATCAGTCAGTCAGTCAGTCAGTCAGTCACTCAGTCAGTCACTCAGTCAGTCAGCTAGTCAGTCAGTCAGTCAGTCAGTCAGTCAGTCAGTCAGTCAGTCAGGAAAGGTAATCACTTTGGAGAAAAAACAAATCCGGTTGGCGTGTTTCTCAGCGTCGCCAAGGGTAGTATTCTGGGTCTCAGCATTTTCAACCTAATAATTCTGTCTAATATTTCTCATCTTCCGTAATGGCTCCTCTCATTTCTCATTGACATTGCCTTTATTTATTAACCAGAAAAGACGCACCATAGTTACCCATACGTCAAAAAAAAGAGATAAAAAGATACCCATACATTTTTTCCCCGTGTCCTTCTAGATTTATGTCTGTCTGTCTGTCTGCCTGTCTGTTTGTCTGCCTGTCTGTCTGTCTGTCTGTCTGTCTTTTAAGCTTTCCGCGTCTCTCTCTCTCTCTCTCTCTCTCTCTCTCTCTCTCTCTCGCTCTCTCTTTCTCCATCCCTTTTCCTTACCATTGCCCCTTTTTCTAATACCTTCTTAATTATATGTGGTCCTTCCCCTCCTCCTTACTATCTCCCCTCGTTTTCCTCCCCCTCCCTCCCCCCTCCCCCTCACCCCCATAATTTGGACCCCGAGGAGTTAGTGAGACAGCGAGTCATTACCGAGGAGGTGCCTTAAGTTTCTTAAGTTCTTTCTTTCCTCTTTCTCGCCATCCTCCTCCCTCCCTCCATCCCTCACCATCCACCTCCTTCCTCCATCCATCCTCCTTTCCTCCAATCCCCCACCCGCCTTCCCTCATGTTTCTTCACCCTTCCTCCTTCTTCCTTCCTCCCCTTCTTCATCTTTTGTTCCTCTCTCCTTCATCAACCTCTTTCTCTTTCACCTCATTCCTCCCTCCTCCTTCCATCTCTTCTTTTATACTTGTTTTCTCCATGTCCTCTCTCTCTCTCTCTCTCTCTCTCTCTCTCTCTCTCTCTCTCTTGTCTTTTCGCCACGTACTTTATGATGCAAAGTTTTTAACCTATATAAACATCCCACATTATGAAGCTCACACATACAGACACAAACAAATCCGTACATACACATACACACATACCAGTAAGTGTACACAGCCACTCGTTCACGCTCCTGGCATCTAGTCAGTGGTTCTCTTCTAGCGTAAACTCCATCTATACTGTATACACCTCTTGTTTCACACTGCTTTACTTCCCCTGCTGAGGAACAAGGTCTGGTGGAGAGCTACAGCAGTTTGAAGGTGTCATTTCACTGAGAGATATTTCATTGCTGTCTATAGATGCTTCACCTTAGGCAACCAACCATTAATTTATACGTGGTTATCTGGGAAGAGAGATGATCATGTATCTTAGTGATAAAAATTAATCTGGGAGGACTTCTGGGATAACAAGGTAGGACTTCTGAGACAACAAGGAAGGACTTCTGGGATAACAAGGAAGGACTTCTGGGATAACAAGGAAGGACTTCTGAGATAACAAGGAAGGACTTCTGAGACAACAAGGAAGGACTTCTGGGATAACAAGGAAGGACTTCTGAGACAACAAGGAAGGACTTCTGGGATAACAAGGAGGACTTGTGATTAACAAGGAAGGACTTCTGGGATAACAAGGAAGGACTTCTGAGATAACAAAGGAAGGACTTCTGGGATAACAAGGAAGGACTTCTGGGATAACAAGGAAGGACTTCTGAGATAAGGAAGGACTTGTGAGACAACAAGGAAGGACTTCTGGGATGACGGGAGGACTTCTGAGATAATGAGAAGGACTTCTGGATAACAAGGGAAGGACTTCTGAGATAACAGGAAGGACTTCTGGGATAACAAGGAAGGACTTCTGAGATAACAAGGAAGGACTGGGATAACAGGAGGACCTGAGATAACAAGGAAGGACTTCTGAGATAACAAGGGAAGGACTTCTGAGATAACAAGGGAAGGACTTCTGAGATAACAGGGAAGGGACTTCTGGGATAACAAGGAAGGACTTCTGAGATAACAGGAAGGAGATAGCACAAGGAAGGACTTCTGAGATAACAAGGAAGGACTTCTGAGATGAGGATAACAAGGAAGGACTTCTGAGATAACAAGGAAGGACTTCTGAGATAACAAGGAAGGACTTCTGAGATAACAAGGAAGGACTTCTGAGATAACAAGGAAGGACTTCTGAGATAACAAGGAAGGACTTCTGGGATAACAAGGAAGGACTTCTGAGACAGCAAGGAAGGACTTCTGGGATAACAAGGAAGGACTTCTGAGACAACAAGGAAGGACTTCTGAGATAACAAGGAAGGACTTCTGGGATAACAAGGAAGGACTTCTGAGATAACAAACCTCATCTCTACCTGTGAATAGTACTGATCGGAACTCCCTGTTAAAGATATTTTCCCCCTATATAATACTGTACAAACTCTAACATCGTGTTTAGAAAGTTAAATAACATTATATTAAATTCTCCTACTATAATGTTTACAATATGTTAATTTTTCGACTCATTATTTGTAAGCAGGTGTAAATGTTTTAAATTATCAACAAATCCCACACTACTCGATAACTCATTCGCGAATTATTTTTATCATAAAAGTTATAACTCAGCAACACGGGGGAATTATATCTTCGTTATGAGTGTAATTATTCGATAATCCTCAGGGGAATTGTCTACGTTTAAATGTAATTACTCTTTACCCCACACATGAATTACCTTTGATATGAGTGTAATTACCTTATAAACTTTGCGGGGGTTTACTTTAGTTTTAATTCACTTATTAAATAATCTTTGAGTTAATTTCCTTCTTTGTAAAGTGAAATTTCAGGCGTAAGTTTTCTTCCTAATTCGTGTCATTTTTTTTACAAGATTATAACATTTGGTGATAAACGTGTGAGCCTGGCAAATAAACATGTATGTGTGTGTGTATGTATTATGTACGCGAGTGTGTATCTATATGTGTGTTTGTATGTGTGTATATGTGTGTTTATTTACATACCAACAATCTCCAAAAAAACAAATAAGAAAAAACATTGCTTTACTGCCTGAGGGAAGGAGCCAGGCAGGAGGGAGGCATCTTGGACCCGCACGCCGACGATGGGAAGCAGTGCCAAGCAATTAAACAATTAACCGGGTTTTCAGTAGGCAATCTTCCTGTGCAATGGCTCACGGCAAATTAGAAGACAGAGAGAGAGAGAGAGAGAGAGAGAGAGAGAGAGAGAGAGACTTGCTGACTTAACCCCGGACTGAACCAATGACACGAGCTCAGACGATAACCCGAAGTCACAATTAAATCTCAAGATAGATGTGTGTGTGTGTGTGTGTGTGTGTGTGTGTGTGTGTGTGTGTGTGTGTTTAGATCTTAATTTCCTGGTATGGGTTAAGACCGTATAGAAAACTGTTGAGAGAATCAGATATATACATGTATTAAACTGCCCAATATAATTATATAGTCGTATTGAAGAGAGAGAGAGAGAGAGAGAGAGAGAGAGAGAGAGAGAGAGAGAGAGAGAGGTGTTTTGAATCCTCTATATAGCACACACACACACACACACCTCCACTATATAAATGTGTATGTGTGTGTGAGTGTGTATGTGTGTCTGTGTGTGTGAGTGTGTATGTGTGTCTGTGTGTGTGTTTGTAGCGAACGGGAAGAATACAACAAACTGCTCTCATTTGTCAACGCTAAGAACAATTTGAGCTGGGCGTCTCAGCTCAACCCGCGGGGAGAGAAGAGAGATGGAGAGAGGAAGGTCGGCTGTGTATCTCACGGCGTATGTGTGGTGAGACTGGTGGATGTGAGGAAGATTTGTGTTCCCTAGGAGAGAAGACGTGTGTGTGTGTGTCTGTGTCTGTGTGTGTGTGTGTGTGTGTGTGTGTGTGTGTGCGCCATCTCCAACACCCACACAAGAACACGGACGAATATAACTCAATCACCATCAATACACAAACGAACTTACAAATATTACCTTCATAAAGAATTAAAAAAAACAATAAAAATAAAAAATAAACCGATACAAAATTTATAAAATATGATGAAACTCTCCACCTGGGGTACTGGTCTCTATATCATGTGAAAATTATTACCCCTTGATAAAATAACCCCTCCCCCCCTTCCCCTTCCTTCCCCCCTCCCTTCCCCTCCCAAACTTATTTACACACATGATATGGATAATGTTGACCTAGACTGAATTCTATCTATCTATCTATCTATCTATGTGTCTGTCTGTCTGTCTGTCTGTCTGTCTGTCTATCTGTCTAATTAATTACTATTGCAAGTTAACATACAAGTAACACTTTAACATCTGTGCAACGTCATATAAGTAAAATATTATCCTCTCCTCCCACTCATTCTCTCCCCTCTCCCCTGTTCTTTCTTCCCTCCCCCGTGTCTCCGTTCCTCATATCTTCTCCTCCTCTCCCCCCCTTGTCTCTTCCCTCTCCCTCTTCGTCCCTGTGTCTCCCCTTCTATCCTACCTGTGTTCCTCCTCCCTCCCCTTCTCCCTGTGTTCCCCCCATATCCTCTCCTGTTCCCCCTGTTTCTTCCCCCCTCCCCCTATCCACCCTCTATCCCTCTGTCTCCCTCCTCTATCTTCCTTCTCTCCCCCCCCCCTCTCACCCCTCCACACTACGCTAATTACATTACCCATTAAAGTTTAGATAACAAAACTACTCGTTCCACCGTGGTAATGAATAAACTCGTCAGAAGGTGTAAACTTCTACTCGCCACGGGGCATTCATCAGCTGGGGCTCACATCGTCCCTACTATTACCGAACATTCTACTTCCTCCTACAGCTTAAACTCTTTATCCCTACGCCGTAATTACTGGCTGTTCTAAGCTTCAATAACTCTTACGAGACTCATTAGTGCAAAAAAAAAAAAAAAGTTTAGTAATTTTTTATTCCGTCCCTTCTTGCCCCCACCATCCTCCTCCTCCCTGCCGTCTTATCTGAGAGCCGTATCACCTTCCCCATAGCTTATAGAATTCCTGAGGCAAAATTTGTTCAGGAGACTCTAACGACTCTAACAGATATAAAGTGTTCCTCTGGCTTGTAAAATCTCCTTCTTCTCCTTCTGGATTTACAAGTCGTATCAATTTCTTCAATCTTATCGTCTTATATCTCTAAAACTTTATAGCCTATGTTCTAAGATAGTCATTTAAGTATCTTATAAATTTATCTTTCTATTATTTATTTATTTATTTGCTGTTTTTATTTATTTTTTATCAGGATCGTATTTTTTTTCAATAGGCTCGTGTTTACATCCTGGACCAGTTAACACCACCCTACAAGACTTTCATCACCTTTAAGTCACTAGAGATTAAAGATCATAATTCCTTAACGTGTTCATGAATTCTCGTCATCCATTCACTTATCTCAAGACTCAAGTTTATCAACAAACCCTCGTGAGTTATCTAATCTTTAAAGCTTTCATTCAAACTTTCACTGTCAGCTTATTTACTATACATCTACTACAGTTCTAAGAGGTTTCACTCAAACTTTCACCGCCAGCTTACTTACTATACATCTACCACAATTCTAAAAACTTTCACTCACTCAAGCTTTCACCGTCAGCTTATCTACCATACATCTACCACAATTCTAAAAACTTTCACTCACTCAAGCTTTCACAGTCAGCTTATCTACCATACATCTACCACAATTCTAAAAACTTTCACTCACTCAAGCTTTCACAGTCAGCTTATCTACCACACATCTACCACAATTCCAAAAGCTCTTACTTATCCCGAGATGTTACCTACCACACAACTTCTCTGTCTACCCGTCCATCACCTGAGATCCTCTGGCATTTCTGTCACTGAGACGAACTTTCCCCAGACAATATATATTCAACAGTCTAACTTTATTTCCCTTCTCAAGATTTTATTTATTTTTGGGTGTGTGTGTGTGTGTGTGTGTGTGTGTGTGTGTGTGTGTGTGTGTGTGTGTGTGATAATAATAATTATAATGCGGACCAAAAAACCGATAGATGAACGGACAGACGTAAGGACCGATATACGGACGGACGCACGGACGGACGTAAGAGTAACTCACGACTCACCTTGATACACGAGTAAGAGATTCACTTCACTTCACTTCACTTCACTTCACTTCACTTCACGACAGGTTAATCCACTTCACTACACTTCACTTTATTCGACTGTACTTACACTATTTCACTCTTTTCTATTGTCTTCACTTACTTTACGAACTTACTTCACTTTACGTCACTTTACGTCAACTTGCTTCTCTTTGCTTCATTCTTTTGTACTTTACTTAAGTTTAGTTCACTTTTTTTTCGTTTTATCTCGCTTTCATATCCTTCAGTTCACTTTACATCAGTTCACTTCACTTTACATCAGTTCACATCACTTTACATCAGTTCACTTCACTTTACATCAGTTCACTTCACTTTACATCAGTTCACTTCACTTTACATCAGTTTACTTCACTTTACATCAGTTCACTTCACTTTACGCTACTTCACTTCACGTCACAGCATCACAGCCTCCCCCTTCACTCGTCAGGACGCCACTGATGAGTTACCACCTGTCCTTACCTGCCGTCGACACCTCAAACTACCAAGTGTTGATAGTTAGCTTGTTTATGTATACCTGTGTATATGTCTACGTATACTGTATATATGTATATTATCGGTATCAGGAAGCATGTATACAGTATCTATACATATCCTAATATAGGTATATAAAAATAGTTAAAATATAAAGTTAAACTAGTAATTTGTGAGTAAATAGTTCATATAAGCTAATAGGGTAACAGTAGTTTGATGGATGCTCGTTACCGGTGTGTGTGTGTGTGTGTGTGTGTGTGTGTGTGTGTGTGTGTGTGTGTGTGAGGTGGTGCGGGGATGACCACTAAAAGTAACAGTTGAAGACGCAGGTAAAGTGTCTCGTCCAATAACAAACCTCACTCGATTATTAACTCAAATGTGATTGGTCGATGCTTCTTGGTCGCTATATATTTACTATTATCATTCCTATTGTTCTTCTCTCTTTGTTCTTATTTATTCTTTATTATTGTCATTTATCTTCCTCTCGTTCTTCTCTTTTCTTTTTAATTTTTACCTCCTTTATTTTTCCAATTTTCTTATTATCATCTTTTATTTCCTTATTTTTTCCTTCTTCTTCTTCCATCTTATTATCAATCTTCCTCTACTTCTCTTACCATTCTCTATGTATATCCATTACTCGCCTTACTTCACTTCCGTCTCCGTTCCTTGACACCTGTACCAGTTATCGGTGTTATTTCTCCTCCCTTCTTTATTGTTAGGGGTGTCAGGGGGGTGTTAGGGGTGTCAGGGTGGTGTTAGGGGTGTCAGGGGGGTGTTAGGGCAGGGGGTGTTAGTGTCGTGGTGTTATGGGTGCTGAAAAGCTTAGTGTCAGTGGGAGGGTGTTAGGTGGGGTGTGTTAGTGCTGGGGTGTTAGGGTGTGTTAGGGTGTCAGTTAGGGGTGTCAGGGAGGGTGCTGGGGTGTTAGGTGTTAGGGTGTGTGTCAGGGGTGTTAGGGTGTCAGGTAAGAAAAGGGCAAGAAGAAATAGGGGTAAGAGGCCAGGGGTGGTGTTAGTGTGTGTTAGGGTGGGGGTGCTAGTGCTGTAAGTAGGGTGTATGTTAGGGGGTGCCAGGGGTGTTAGGGTGTCAGGGGTGGTAAGGCCAGGGTGGTGTTTAGTGCCAGGGGGGTGTTAGGTGTCAGGGGGTGTGTTAGGCACTGGGAGCAAGGGTGGGGTGTTAGGGTGTCAGTGTTAGGTGCCAGGTGTTAGTGTCAAAGAGGTGTTAGGGTGTGGGTGTTAGGGGTGTTAGGAGGGAGGCCAGTGTTAGGGTGCCGAGGTGTTAGTGTCAAGAAATAAAGGGTGTCAGTGTTAGTGCTGTGTTAGGGGTGGCCAGGAGGTGTTAGGGTGTCAGGGTGTCAGTGTTAGTGCCAGTGGCCAGGGGTGTTAGGGGTGTCAGGAGGTGTTAGTGTCAGGGGGTGTTAGGTGTGTGTTAGGGTGTCAGGGGGTGTTAGGGTGTCAGGGGTGTTAGGGTGTCAGGAGGTAAGAAGTCCAGAAGGGGTGTTAGGGGTGTCAGGAGGGGTGTGTGTCAGGGGGTGTTAGGGGTGTTGGCTGTATGGGTGGTGTCAGGTGTTAGTGGGGGCTAAAATAGAGGTGTTAGGGTGTCAGGAGGTGTTAGGTGCTGTAGAAGTGTTAAGGGTGTCAGGAGGTGTTAGTGGGGGGGGGGGGTCAGGGGGGTCAGGAGGTGTTAGGGATGTCAGGACTTGCCAGGGGATGTCAAGGGATGTTAGGAGGTGTTGGGGGGTGTGAGGAAGTGTCAGGGGGGGTCAGGAGTGCCAGGAGGTGTCATAGGATGTCAGGGGGTTTCAGGAGGATGTCAGGAGGTTAGGAGTGCCAAGAGGTGTTTGGGGATGTCAGGGGATATCAGGAGATGTCACGGGGGTAAGGAGAACCAAGGGGGGCCAGGAGGTGTTTGAGGTGCCAGAAAGTGCCAGAGAGTGTTAGGGAGTGCCAGAAAGTGTTAGGGAGTGACAGAAAGTGCCAGAAAGTGCCAGAAAGTGCCAGGGGTCCCCAGCTGTTATTATTACCCGGGCGAAGTTCACCTCCAGATTATTATGACACTTTCCACTGCCTGTTTACGAGGAAGATTTCACGAACGACAAGACTTTAAAAATTTACGCTACAGTCTTAGGCCAATCTGGATGCCATTTTCTTAACTCATGAGTGTAATGTCCCTCTGTTTATGGGGAAGCTTTGACACGAGGGGAGTAAATGTCAGGTTAGAGTCTCAGAGCAATTTGGATGTGATTTTTTTTTTCAACTCCTTTATGGCCTTGATGTGACCCGTAGTCTTTGCTTATGAGGAGGATTTGAGTTTGGGTCTCTCTCTCTCTCTCTCTCTCTCTCTCTCTCTCCTCAGGTTAATGGTCGTTTTATTTTCTCATTTATCTGGTAGTTTCACCTCATTCTCCTCACTCCACCCACTCCCCTCACTCCCCTCACTTCCCTCACTACCCCTCACTCCTCCCACTCCCCTCACTTCCATCACTCCCCTCACTACCCTCACTTCCCTTTACTCCCATCACCCCATCACCCCTCACTTCCCCCTCACTCCATCCATCACTTCACCCCTCACTCTACCTCATTCTCACTCCCCTCACCTCACTCCTCACTCCCTCACTCCCCTCCCTCACCTGTTGCAGACGCTCACCACATCCTGAGTTAACTTCTCTCTTATCTCTCTCTCTGTTCTCCTTCAGGTGTTGACTCAAGTCTTGTTCTCTTCATTCATTGTGCCTCTCACCTGTTGCTTTCTCTCCTCATTATTCTTTATCTCTTGTTCTTCTTATTCAATTTGTCTCTCGTCTATTGCCTTATTTCCTCATTCTTTTGATATGTTGTTTTTTGTTATTTACTGGAGAGAGAGAGAGAGAGAGAGAGAGAGAGAGAGAGAGAGAGAGAGAGAGAGAGAGAAATACCAGATGAAAATTATAAGCAATACCACAAGAGAAATTCTATACCACACACCAGGCGACCTAACAAACACAGACACACACCAGCATTTTTTTTTTTCAGAATTTACAAACAACATTATTTAACGTCACAAATTCTTATTAATGGGTTTTAGACTTTGACATAAATACAGGAAATGTAAAAAAAAAAAAAAATACTAAAAAATATATGTAATTCCTGTTATTGCTTTTAGGTATTTACGATTTAGTGATAATTATATAATGTGATAAATACTGACGATGATGAAAGTATATGATGATATAATTAAAATACAAAGAAAAATTCCCATAAATGTTAAATTCTCGTAATGTTTTTTGAAATGTTATTTATGTATCGATGCCTTGTATATATATGAGCAATATTTACATCAGCAGGAGGAAGACAAATAGCGGAACGTGTAGTGGTTGTGTAAATATTTTGAGATGTTTTTGATCTGAGGGGCTAGGTGAGGTTGTGGTGATGATATGATATTTGGGGGTGTTGTGATGTTGTGTGGGGTGTTGTGATGTTGTGTGGGGTGTTGTGATGTTGTGGTGAAGTTGTGTGGGATGTGATGATGTTGTGGTGATGTTATGATGTTTGGGGTGTTGTGATGTTGTGTGGGGTGTTATGATGTTTGTGGGGTGTTGTGATGTTGTGTGAAAAATGTTATGATGTTTGGGGTGTTGTGATGTTGTGTCGGGTGTTGTGATGTTGTGTGGGTGGAGTGTGATGTGATGTTTGGGGTGTTGTGATGTTGTGTGGGTGGGTGTTGTGATGTTGTGTGGGTGTTGTGATGTTGTGTGGGGTGTTGTGATGTTGTGGTGAAGTTGTGTGGGATGTGATGATGTTGTGGTGATGTTATGATGTTTGGGGTGTTGTGATGTTGTGTGGGTGTTGTGATGTTGTGGTGATGTTATGATGTGTGTGGGTGGTGTGGGGTGTTGTGATGTTGTGTGGGTGTTGTGATGTTGTGGTGGTTGTGTGGATGTGATGATGTTGTGGTGATGTTATGATGTTTGGGTGTTGTGATGTTGTGTGGGGTGTTGTGATGTTGTGGTGAAGTTGTGATGTGATGATGTTGTGGTGATGTTATGATGTTTGGGGGTTGTGATGTTGTGTCGGGTGTTGTGATGTTGTGGGGTGTTGTGATGTTGTGAAGTTGTGGATATGATGATGTTGTGGTGATGTTATGATGTTTGGGGTGTTGTAATGTTGTGTCGGGTGTTGTGATGTTGTTTGGGTTAATAATGGTGTGGTGATGTTGTGGGGTGTTGTGATGTTGTGTCGGGTGTTGTGATGTTGTGTGGGTGTTGTGATGTTGTGGTGAAGTTGTGTGGGATGTGATGATGTTGTGGTGATGTTATGATGTTTGGGGTGTTTGATGTTGTGTGGTGATGTTGTGGGATGTATGATGTGTGTGGGTGTTGTGATGTTGTGTGGGGTGTTGTGATGTTGTGTGGGGTGTTGTGATGTTGTGGTGAAGTTGTGTGATGTGATGATGTTGTGGTGATGTTATGATGTTTGGGGGTGTTGTGATGTTGTGTGGTTGTGATGTTGTGAGTTGATGATGTTTAAGATGTGGTGTTGTGATGTTGTGGGTGTTGTGATGTTGTGGTGATGTTATGATGTGTGGGTGTTGTGGTGTTGTGTGGGGTGTTGTGATGTTGTGTGGGTGTTGTGATGTTGTGGTGATGTGAATGTTGGTGATGTTTGATGTTTGGGGTGTTGTGATGTTGTGTGGGGTGTTGATGTTGTGTGGGGTGTTGTGATGTTGTGGTGAAGTTGTGGGATTGATGATGTTGTGGTGATGTTATGATGTTGGGGGTGTTGTGATGTTGTGTGGGGTGGTGTAGAGGGGTGAGGAGTTTGGGTGTTGTGATGTTGTGGGAGTGTTGTGATGTTGTGGGGTGTTGTGATGTTGTGTGGATGTTGTGGATGTTGTGGGAGGGATGTGATGATGTGTGGTGATGTTGATGTTTGGGGTGTTGTGATGTTGTGTGGGGTGTTGTGATGTTGTGGTGAAGTTGTTGGATGGAGTTGGGTGTTATGATGTTTGGGGTGTTGTGATGTTGTGTGGGTTGTTGTGATGTTGTGGTGAAGTTGTGTGGGATGTGATGATGTTGTGGTGATGTTATGATGTGTGGGGTGTTGTGATGTTGTGTGGGGTGTTGTGATGGTTGTGTGGGTGTTGTGATGTTGTGATGTTGTGTGGGGTTGTGATGTTGTGGATGTTGTGATGTGTAGGATGTGGTAATGTAGTGTGCGATGCAATGTTGTGTGGGATGGCCGTATTGTGTGGGATGTTGTGATGTTGTGGTGATGTTATGGTGAAGTTGTGTCAGAAGTTGTGAAATGTTATGGAAAGGTGAATTTACAGTTCCTTATATGCGAAAACAGCGAGTAAGAACAAAGAAAACCCTAAAACAAAATCAATATATAATAATTCAAGGAGGCGATTTAAATATTTGAAATATAAATTTATGACATAAATAAGAAATGGTTATTCACCGACAAATATCGACCAATCATATTCACGTTAGTAATCGGGCGAGGTTTATTATTGCGAGAAACTCTACTTCTTCGTCAACACCCAACAATCAAACTATTTTCCAAAGCAGTTGCCAATAAACTATTTTTTTTAATAAATTACACATTTACCTTTTATATTTATTGCAAGTCTTTAAAAACATTTAATTTATACATATTAGAGTATACATGTGTCTATATACCGATAATATCCATATATGTATATACGTAAACATACATAAACACGACTACGTTAAGAAGCTAACTATCATCACTTGGTAGTCTGAGGTGTGAACGGCAGGTGAAGACAGGTGGTAACTCATCAGTGTCGTCGGGACAGGTGAAGGGGGAGGAGGTGATGTGACGTGAAGTAAAGTGAAGTAAACTGATGTAAAGTGAAGTAAAGTGAACTATAATACGGTGAGATAAAGTGAAGTAAATTGACGTAAAGTGAAGTAAAGTGAAGTGAAGTGAAGTAAAGTGAACTATAATACGGTGAGATAAGGTGAAGTAAATTGACGTAAAGTGAAGTAAACTGATGTGTGAAGTAAAGTGAACTATAATACGGTGAGATAAAGTGAAGTAAATTGACGTAAAGTGAAGTAAAGTGAAGTAAAGTAAGTAAAGTGAACTATAATACGGTGATAAAGTGAAGTAAATTGACGTAAAGTGAAGTAAAGGATAAACTGATGTAAAGTGAAGTAAAGTGAACTATAATACGGTGAGATAAAGTGAAGTAAATTGACGTAAAGTGAAGTAAGTAATTAATAGTAAAACTGATGAAAGTGAAGAAGTGAACTATAATACGGTGAGATAAAGTGAAAGGACGTAAAGAAGTAAAGTGAAGTAAAGTGAAGTAAAGAAGGAACTATAATACGGTGAGATAAAGTGAAGTAAATTGACGAAGGAGTAAAGTGAAGTAAACTGATGTAAAAGTGAACTATAATACGGAGATAAAGTGAAGTAAATTGACGAAGTGAAGTAAACTGATGTAAAGTGAAGTAAAGTCAACTATAATACGGTGAGATAAAGTAAAGAAATTGACGTAAAGTGAAGTAAACTGATGTAAAGTGAACTATAATACGGTGAGATAAAGTGAAGTAAATTGACGTAAAGTGAAGTAAACTGATGTAAAGTGAAGTAAAGTCAACTATAATACGGTGAGATAAAGTGAAGTAAATTGACGTAAAGTGAAGTAAACTGATGAAAGTGAAGTAAAGTCAACTATAATACGGTGAGATAAAGTGAAGTAAATTGACGTAAAGTGAAGTAAATTGACGTAAAGTGAAGTAAAGTGATGTAAAGTGAAGTAAATTGACGTAAAGGAAGTAAAGTGAAGTAAACTGATGTAAAGTGAAGTAAAGTGAACTATAATACGGTGAGATAAAGTGAATAAATTGACGTAAAGTGAAGTAAACTGATGTAAAGTGAAGTAAAGTCAACTATAATACGGTGAGATAAAGAAGTAAATTGACGTAAAGTGAAGTAATTGAGCGTAAAGTGGAAAGCGATGAAAGTGAAGAAATGACGTAAAGTGAAGTAAAGTGAAGTAAACTGATGTAAAGAATTATGATGTGAAGTAAAGTGAACTATATTACGGTGAGATAAAGTGAAGTAAATTGACGTAAAGTGAAGTAAAGTGAAGTAAACTGATGTAAAAGTGAAGTAAAGTGAAGTAAACTGACATAAATGAAGTAAGCTAACATAAAGCGTAATAAAGTGATGCAAAAGAAGAAAATAAAATAACTTGACGTAAAGTGAAGTAAAGTGAAATTAAATAAAGTGGACCAAAACAAACTATAATAAAGTGAAGCTTATCAGTAAAGAAATGAAGTGAAGATAATATATGAAGAAAAATAAAATGAGAATAACATAGAGAAAGTAAAGTAGAGTGACCTGAAGTGGATTAAAAGTAAAGGGATTTGGATCATCTACACCGGATTAAGGTAAGCCAGAGAATTAGACACCTTTGTAACTCTCCTAGTGGGACCAATGTACAGGGTACTTCAGGGGACCACAATGTACAGAGGACTGAGTAGGTCCAATGCACAGGGTGACTTCAGAAACCGATGTGGTGACTTCAGTGGGGTCAATGTACAGATTGACTTCAGTAGGTCCAATGTACAGGGTGACGTCAGGGGGTCAATGGCAAGACGTCAGGGGGACCAATGTACAGAGTGATTTCATTAGAACCGATGTGCAGGGTGACTTCAGTGGGGCCACGGGTGACTTCAGTAGAACCGATGTGCAGGGTGACTTCAGTAGGTCCAATGTACAGGTGACGTCAGGGGGGCCATGCAGGGTGACTTCAGTAGGTCCAATGTACAGAGTGACTTCAGTAGGATCGATGTACAGGGTGACGTTAGAGAGGTCAATGTACAGGGTGACTTCAGTAGAACCGATGTACAGGGTGACGTCATGGGGGTCAATGTACAGGGTGACGTCAGGGAGGTCAATGTACCAGGTGACTTCAGTAGAACCGATGTGCAGGGTGACTTCAGTGGGGTAAATGTACAGGGTGACTTCAGTAGAACCGATGCAGGGTGACTTCAGTGGGGTAAATGTACAGAGTGACTCAGTAAGACCAATGTAGTAAAGTGTATCATTGGTTACAAGGTATTGTCTGTATGTCCGTAGCTACAAAAACAAGGACAGGCTCATGTCTCTTTATGTCCGTGGTGTCATGTCCACGAACCACTGGGAGTAAATCTGTGTCTGCTATCCAACGCAATAGTACATACACGTCCATACAGCCAGCAACACGGACCCCTTCATCCACCTAATACTGATAGTAGAAGTGGATGAAACAGCTTCAGATATTTGCCAATCCAAAACTGGAAAATAAAAGAAGCATTTTATAGCCCCTGTGTTGGTATTTTTATTGCCGGTCCAATTGAACGCCTCGAAGCATTTGTGGAGAACTTTGCATACATGAGTTGACACTGAAGTGAAATTGATTCTTCTGGGCTGAGGTTGTGACGGGAGGTTCAGTGTGTGGTGGACGGTTGTGACAGGAGGTACGTGTGTGGTGGAGTTGTTGACGGAGGTACAGTGTGTGGATGGACTTGTGACGGGAGGTACAGTGTGTGGACGGTTGTGACGATACAGTGTGTGGACGGTTGTGACGGAGGTGTGTGTGGTGGACGGTTGTGACGGATGTACAGTGTGTGGTGGACGGTTGTGACGGATGTACAGTGTGTGGTGGACTTGCCAGACGAGGGTAATGTGTGGTGGATTTGTGACGGGAGGTACAGTGTGGTGGACGGTTGTGACGGGAGGTACAGTGTGTGATGGATTGTTGTGACGGAGGCAGTGTGTGGTGGACGGTTGTGACGGCAGGTACAGTGTGTGTGACGTGTGACGAGGAGGTACAGTGTGGTGGACGGTTGTGACGAGGGGGTACAGTGTGTGGTGGATTTGGTTGTGACGGGAGCGTACAGTGTGTGGTGGATTTGTTGTACGAGAGGTACAGTGTGGTGGGATTTGTGACGGGAGGTAAGACAGTGTGTGGTGGATCTGTTGTGACGGAGGTACAGTGTGGTGGACGGTTGTGACGGGAGGTACAGGTGTGGTGGACGGTTGTGACGGGAGGTACAGTGTGTGGTGGACGCTGTGACGGGATGTACAGTGTGTGATGGACGGTTGTGACGGTAGGTACAGTGTGTGGTGGATTTGTGACGGTAGGTACAGTGTGGTGGACGGTTGTGACGGAGGTACAGTGTGTGGTGTGGATTTGTGACGGGGTACAGTGTGTGGTGGACGTTTGTGACAGGAAGTACAGTGTGTGTGGACGGTTGTGACGGAGGTACAGTGTGTGATGGACGGTTGTGACGGAGGGACAGTGTGTGGTGGACGAGGATTGATGCTGATGGTCGTCTGTTGATTTTAATTTCATGTTATTGGCGTCAGGATTTGTTTTCATGATTAATTTTTGTTTTTATTTGTTGATTTTTCACACACACACACACACACACAAACACACACACACACACACACACACACAGCTGCATCGTTCTCCATAACGTCCTAAGGTTGTTCACAGCAGGTAACACGTTGAGACGCAAACAAGGATGCTCTTATATAAACATCTGACTACCTTGAAACTCCGAACACCTGCACACCCTGAACACCTGGCCACCTGAACACTTGGTCACCTGAACACCTGTTGAGGATGATCTCTTTCACCTTTCTCCTTGATCTCCTCCTCCTCTTAATGCCTCTTTCTTCTCCCACCTCTTTTGTTCTTTTATCTAAATATCCTATTTTCCTATACCAAATCTCCTCGTTATCTTTATTTTCATTTCCTTCGTTTTGTTATCCTTTATCCTTACCCATCATTCCGTATTTATTTCTTTTACTCCTCTTCCTCCTTTTCTTTATATAATTCACATTTCTCTTCTCTCTAGTGTTTTATCTTCCCATCCATTGTAGTTTACTCTCTTTCTCTTTCTAACATCTCTTCCTTATCCTCTTCAATGCTTCTTCCTTCCTCTCCTTCCTCTTCCCTACTTCTCCTAGCGCCTCTCATCTCCCTATCCCTCTCAGACCTCTCAGTTCCTTCTCACTTCCAATCCTCTCACCTCTCTTATTCCTCTCACTTTCCTGTCTCTTCCAACATCCTCACCTCCTTGTCCCTTTTCTCACCTCTCATTCCTCTTCCTTCCTGTCTCTCTTCATCCATTTTCTCCCTGGCCCCTCACTTCCTGTCTTTACCAGAGCTCACTTCACCACTTCACCACCCCAGGCCATCATCAGACAGCCACCCCTGAATACTCACGAACATGGGAAAGGAGAGGAAGAGGTATCGAGTTCTTGGTGGTGTGTGTGTCTGTGGGTGTCTGTGTGGGTGTGTGGGTGTCTGTGTGTGTGTCTGTGGGTGTTCAGGGTGTGTGGGTGTCTGTTTATGTGATGTAAGGTATGAATGAGATCAGGAGGCGTGGTGGTGATGGCTGTGGTGGTAGGTGTGGTCGTGGTGGTAGGTACATACATACATACATACATACATACATACATACATACATACATACATCATACATACATATATAAATACATATATCACTGGCCACTCCACTCAACGTGGCCAGGTAGGCGGGGAGAAACGCTCGTGTTCGCTCCTCACCTGTCAGTAATTAGATTAACCCCTCGACCACACCTTAAAGAAAAAACGCCTCCCTCAGGTATGTGGTGAGGTGAGACTGTCGATCCCTATTCTAAGGTCATTCTCTCATAGGTGTGTGGCTAGGCTGTCCCCTTCGTGTGTGTGTGTTGATAATGTCTCCAATCAGCGTCTCAATGTAGTGGTCTACAGGAAGTGTCTCCAAGGGGTGTTAGGTCCGTCATCTTGTTTACTCACCTGTGTAGTTACAGAACTTCCTTGTACCCGGTCTCCTGTCTCCTAAAGTTCTCCTTACTAATAATCTCCAGCTTAGAGATTCATTACATAAGATCCCATTTTCATTAGTTTGGTCCTGAGGAATTGTTGGGGGGAGGTGGAATAACGACACGAGAAATATTATTTTGAGAGAGAGAATTATCACGTAACTCGTGGTAAATGTGTTTTAATGGTAGTTACCTGATACTGCTTCTACACACAGTCAATCACTACTAAGGCTGGGAATTTTTGATTAAATAGAAGATATTTTTTTGTCTTGTTCATAGAGAATTGGGCTTTGTATTATTAACTATACTGAAACGAAGGTGTTTTTGAAGTGCTGCTCAGCTGGTAGATGCAAGGAGCCAGGTACCCAGCCGAGGTTTACTACAGCTGCTCGTCGGGAGTTTAGTAATGGGGTCGTACTTTATTGTGTGAGAGGATGAAAGCCTTAATAAGGAGCCCAGGAGGATGTCTTTCAGGTGTTTCACACTTTTATTCTTGTGTTACTATGGTACACAGAGACGTTAATATACAGGATGTCTTTCAGGTGTTTCACGCTTTTATTCTTGTGTTACTATGGTGCACAGAGACGTTAATATGCTGGATGTGTCTTTCAGGTGTTTCACGCTTTTATTCTTGTGTTACTATGGTGCACAGAGACGTTAATATACAGGATGTGTCTCAGGTGTTTCACGCTTTTATTCTTGTGTTACTATGGTGCACAGAGACGTTAATAAATGGTCTAGGTTTCAGGAAATTCGACAGAGTTTAAAATACACTTATAGTTCAGAAGACTCTCTTATCCAGCTTCCCTGCCGAGGCGGAGGCTGTCAACTTTCCACACAGTAGGCGTTGAATGCCTCCATTCTACCGACGCTTGTCTCGGGATTTAGGCGTGAAATGTTTGCTCCATGTTTCATCGTGTGTGACAATGTGACTCAGAAGAGCATTTCCCTGTACAGCATGACAGTGACGGTAGAACAGCCAACAGGTCTTGTATTCCTTGGTTTAATGCTTCAGCAGGCACCGTACAGTAGGTTATGTAGTGAGGACGAATTTCACACTTGTCTATGAAAAACAAAAAAAAAAATTTATATCCCTGTAAAATTCTCCTGCCTCACCATGTTTCACTTTGTTTGGCTATTTCCGGCACAGGCATGACTCACACATACACCCCAGTAATCCAACAAACACACTCTCACATTTACACTCGGTTACACACACACACATACACACACAGACACACACACACACACACACACACACACACACACACACACACACACACACACACACACGTTGAATACCTTGGCCAGGTGGGAGCAGGAGGTCGTCGACGGTGTTGGGAGAGAAGAAACCTTCCCTTCTCCAGGTAAACTTTTCTGATATATGCTCCTCCGAAATTCTTTACGAAAAATTCTCCAGTTAATGGTATGTGCATCGATCCTCTCATGGGTTCTTACGTGTGTGTGTGTGTGTGTGTGTGTGTGTGTGTATCCATTTCTCCAGCTTTTCTCAGTCCTCTCTCTTTCTCGGTCTCTTGGTCTCTTGGTCTCTCTCTATTCTTTCACTTCTATCCCTTAACATCTCGATTCCTCTTTCTTTTACAAACTCTTCATTCCTACACTCTTTATTTACTCTCTACTTGAACAATCTCTATTCTCTCTCGCTCTATATTCTCTCTCGCCTCTTAAATGACCTTCACTACCTCCTCTATCATTCTGTGTCTTTACTCTACCCTCATCTCTCTTATCTCTTTCAAGACTCTCATGGCCTCTTTCTCTCTACTCTCTACCACTCTCTCTCACAGGGCTCGTCTTACTCTCCCTCTCTACCCATTACCTCCTCCCTTCCACTTCCCCTCGTTGCCAGACACCTCACGAGAAGGCAGAAGAAGAGGCGAAGGAGGAGAGGTGAAAGAGGTCAATAAATGGAACAGTTGAAAAGAGTGGAGGAGGAAGAGGAAATATAAAGAGGAAGAGGAGAAGAAGAATAAGGATGAAGAGGAAGAGACAGAAGAATAGTAGAAAGGGAGAAAGGAGAGGAAGAAGAGGAGTAGAAAGAAAAGGAAGAGTAAAAGTGAAAACAAGAAGAAAAAGGTAGAAAAGAAAACAGATAAAAAAAACAGTAAGAGGTAGGAAAAAATAGCAAGAGGAGGAGGAGAGAGAAAGAGCAAGAAGAAGAAAAGAAGCAGAGGAATAAGGAAAACAAAGGGGATGAGGAGGAGGGGAGGAGGAGGAGGAGGTCGCCTTGTCTTCCTTCTGCCTCTCCCTCCCGACATAATACACACATTATGAGTCCGAACTCCATTACACACCATTAGCAGTGTGTAATTTCGGCCAAACGCCTCGGTCCCAAAGTTAGCGGAGGAGGATAGTACATAGTGAAGGTTTGAACAGAGGTACATGGTGGTAGATAGCCTCGGTAAATGTAGATGGGCCACACACACACACACACAGCACTAAAAGGTTTGGAAACTATTTTTTTTCAATTTCCCTATACAGATATTTTGTACAGTACGTTGGGGGGGAGGAGGGAGGGTGGGGTGGGGGGGTGTCAGGAGAGAGATATCAAGGAGGAAAAAGGAGTATTTTGGCACACAGAATAGGGTGGTTAGTCCCGAATATACATCGTTAGGGTGGACAGTGATCTCGTTGTTGGGAATCAATTGTTGTTTTGGATGTGGTTAGTGTTGATATTGTGTGGGCTAATATTGACTATGTTGTGTTATATTTTTCTCTCGCTGTTATTGTATTGTGATGGTGGTTTGTTGTCAATTTTTGTTGCTGTTGGTGATGATAGTGTGATTGGTGGCTCTGGTCGTTATGGTAGAGGGTTGTTGTTGTGGTGGTGATAGTGGTGGTGTTGATGGTGATGATAGTGGTGATTGGTGGCTCTGGTGGTTATGGTAGAGGGGTTGTTGTTGTGCTGGTGATAGTGGTGGTGTTGATGGTGATGATAGTGGTGATTGGTGGCCTGGTCGTTATGGTGAGGGGTTGTTGTTGTGCTGGTGATAGTGGTGGTGTTGATGGTGATGATAGTGGTGATTGGTGGCTCTGGTTGTTATGGTAGAGGGGTTGTTGTTGTGGTGGTGATAGTGGTGGTGTTGATGGTGATGATAGTGGTGATTGGTGGCTCTGGTCGTTATGGTAGAGGGGGTTGTTGTTGTGGTGGTAATAGTGGTGGTGTTGATGGTGATGATGGTGATTGGTGGTCCTGGTTGTTATGGTAGAGGGGGTTGTTGTTGTGGTGGTGATAGTGGTGGTGTTGATGGTGATGATAGTGGTGATTGGTGGCTCTGGTCGTTATGGTAGAGGGGTTGTTGTTGTGGTGGTGGTGATAGTGGTGGTGTTGATGGTGATGATAGTGGTGATTGGTGCTCTGTTGGTGGTAGAGGGGTTGTTGTTGTGGTGGTGATAGTGGTGGTGTTGATGGTGATGATAGTGGTGATTGGTGGCTCTGGTCGTTATGGTAGAGGGTTGTTGTTGTGGTGGTGATAGTGGTGGTGTTGATGGTGATGATAGTGGTGATTGGTGGCTCTGGTGGTTATGGTAGAGGGTTGTTGTTGTGGTGGTGATAGTGGTGGTGTTGATGGTGATGATGGTGGTGATTGGTGCTCTGGTTGTTATGGTAGAGGGGTTGTTGTTGTGGTGGTGATAGTGGTGGTGTTGATGGTGATGATAGTGTTGATTGGTGGCTCTGGTGGTTATGGTAGAGGGGTTGTTGTTGTGGTGGTGATAGTGGTGGTGTTGATGGTGATGATAGTGGTGATTGGTGGCTCTGGTCGTTATGGTAGAGGGGGTTGTTGTTGTGGTGGTGATAGTGGTGGTGTTGATGGAGATAGTGGTGATTGGTGGCTCTGGTGGTTATGTAGAGAGGGGTTGTTGTTGTGGTGGTGATAGTGGTGGTGTTGATGGTGATGATAGTGGTGATTGGTGGCTCTGGTGGTTATGGTAGAGGGGTTGTTGTTGTGGTGGTGATAGTGGTGGTGTTGATGGTGATGATGGTGATGATGGTGATGATGGTGGTAGTGGTAGGTTGATGGAGAGAGAGGGGGGGGGTGAAGAAATCAAGGAGCGGGTGAAACAAATATTAATCTTCCTCAAATTCCAACTCACAACCCTCAAATTCCTCTCAAACAACATAAAATTCTCACTCCCACAACCTGCAAATTCACTCACACAACCCTCAATTCCCACTCCACGACCTGCAAATTCCCCCTCACGTAACCTCCAAAATTCCCACTTACTCTACTTCAAGTCCTCCATTTTCTGCCAATCAATCCCCTCTTTGTCCTCAAGACACTCACTCCCCCCTCAAGTCTCCTCCTCGCTACATCAAGGTCTACTCGTTCCTCATCTACGTCACACACACACACACTTCCCGTTATCTGTCCAGCTTCCAGGGGCGTATATGGGCGTGATGGACTCCCAGGGCGGTGTTGGGGCAGAGGCGAGGCGAGAGTAAAAAGATGTGGGATTAAAGAGGTGAGAGAGCAGGGCGGAGGTGGTCAGTTAGTGTTGGTGGCAGGTCCTGGGGTTGACAACGTGGAGAGGAAATGGTGAGATGCTGTGAGGTGGTGGTGAGGAAAAAGGTGTGTGAGTCGGGTGGTGAAGTGTGAGGATAGTGAGGGGGTGTGAGGATGAGTGAGGTGGAGTGTGAGGATGGTGAGTGGAGTGTGAGGATGAGTGAGGTGTGAGGATGAGTGAGGAGTGTGAGGATAGTGAGGGGGTGTGGGGATGGTGAGGTGGAGTGTGAGGGATGAGTGAGGTGGAGTGTGAGATAGTGAGGGTGTGAGGATGAGTGAGGTGGGTGTGAGGAGATGGTGAGAGTGTGAGGATAGTGAGGTGGGTGTGAGGATAGTGAGGGGGTGGAGTGTGAGGATGGTGAGGTGGAGTGTGAGGATAGTGAGGGAGTGTGAGGATGAGTGAGGTGTGAGGATGAGTGAGGTGGAGTGTGAGGATAGTGAGAGTGGGTGTGAGGATAGTGAGGGAGTGTGAGGATAGTGTGAGGGTGTGGGGATGGTGAGGGAGTGTGAGGGATGGTGAGGTGGAGTGTGAGGATGGTGAGGTGTGAGATGGTGAGGGAGTGTGAGGATGGTGAGGTGGAGTGTGAGGATGGTGAGAGGTGGAGTGTGAGGATGGTGAGGGTGTGAGGATAGTGAGGTGGAGTGTGAGGATGGTGAGGTGGAGTGTGAGGGTAGTGAGGTGGAGTGTGAGGATGGTGAGGGGAGTGTGAGGATGGTGGGGGGAGTGTGAGGATGAGTGAGGTGGAGTGTGAGGATGAGTGAGGGAGTGGGTGTGAGGGGTGGTGAGGGTGGAGTGTGGGGAGATGGTGAGGGAGTGTGAGATGGTGAGGGAGTGTGAGGATGAGTGAGGTGGAGTGTGAGGATAGTGAGGGGTGGGTGTGAGGATGGTGAGGAGGTGTGAGGATGAGTGGGGAGTGTGAGGATAGTGAGGTGGAGTGTGAGGATAGTGAGGTGGAGTGTGAGATAGGTGAGAGTGGGGTGTGAGGATGGTGAGGTGGAGTGTGAGGATAAAGAGATAAAGAGAGAGAATGTGAGGAGAGGACAGTGAGGGAAGTTAAATCTGAGGATAGTGAAGAAGAATGAACTATGAACAGGATAGTGAAAGGAAAGTAATTTGAGATGTATGGTAATAGTGAGGAAAAGTGTCATGAGATTTATGTGTTTGCGTGCGTGTGTGTGTGTGTGTGTGTGTGTGTGTGTGTGTGTGTGTGTGATGATGATTGAAGGAATTATATTTTGCTATACTAAAAATAATAATGTTGCTCTGGTTGGGTTATCGACGAAAAATACCTGATTGGCCATTATACAGGAGAATAAGAAAAGCCTTAATACTATATACAACTAATCTACATAATAATACGACATACAGTCATACGCCAAGAATTTTATGGCGATAATTAGAACATACAGTTCAAGGGGTCGAATAAAGTGAATATTATCTGGTACATATTGTGTACCTGGAGATTCGCCTCTCAGGTTATTTCACCTTAACATTAACCAACTGATTGCTAACCTAGCAACTTCTAACTTAAGCACCTAACACAACACAAGCCTAACCTAACTACAACATAACCTAACATACAGTTCAAGGGGTCAAATAAAGTGAATATTATCCGGTACATATTGTGATTACCTGGAGATTCGCCTCTCAGGTTACACCTTAACATTAACCAACTGATTGCTAACTTAGCAGCAACCCAACCAAGCAAAGCACAAACACAACCTAACCTAACTCTAACTAATAACCTAACATACAGTTCAAGGGGTCAAATAAAGTGAATATTATCTGGTACATATTGTGATTACCTGGAGATTCGCCTCTCAGGTTATTTCACCTTAACATTAACCAACTGATTGCTAACCTAACCTAACCTAAACCTAACCTAACCTAACCTAACCTAACCTAACCTAAACATATATAAAGTCACTGGGTATATACAGTATATATTATTTTGTTTGTTTAATACACCCTTCTCACACACAGACGAGGCTGGTAGTATTACAGGCTTCGCTTTTATCACTCCGTCACTCACCATGATAGGTTATGCTGTCGGATTCTTCCTCTCATGTGATCAATGTAATGTAGAATATATGTCTGTGTGTGTTCATTTTGTTCTTTTCTGTGCCGTAAGGAAATGAGCGGGACGATAGATGGATCCAGTGTAGGTGTTATGTGTGAAATTGATAGACAGATAGATGAAAATATATATATTGAGAGAGAGAGAGAGAGAGAGAGAGGATAAGGAAATTAAAAGTGATCCTCTGGAATATCTTGAGCAGTTCAAAGGGAAACACGCTGGACAGTTTAGCTTTGTCTGTTAAGCTGTGTCTGTATCACCATTGTGGCTGTTAATGATACCTGCAGTGTAAAGGAAAAGAAACACTCAAAGTTCTTACCTGTGTTGAGTTTTTTATTTTTTTAAAATATTTCCACAGATATAAAATTCCTACATCGGTATACTTATATATTCATAGTTATTAAGATATTTATATGAGAGGAGGTTCAATATTTCCTGATGTTGTTTATTTAGGTCAACTGTAGAGACACAACCCTCACCCTGTTTCCCTACATAATTCCTCTATGCAACATAACATTTCTCCCACCCTTTATCCTACACCAACACCAGAATGCCTGCGGTGTACAAGGATGTGTTGTGTGTGTGTGTATCTCGATGCTGAACTATATTTCAGTATGCCCTGGCCTTCACCTCGTCAAGAAACTGGGATCATAGCACCCAGGTACTCCGCCAATACCTCAAACAGAAAGGAGAATATTGAAACCAAGCCTGAGGTGTTGAGAGAGAGTGTGAGAGAAACTCCTTGTGGTGTTATGAGGTGTGTGTAAGGGCGGGTGAGATGCAGGAGAGGCAGGTGTGGACATCTGCTTTAGTGGCTGCTGGTACACGGGCCTGACGAT